>NW_004525022.1:191172-244369 GCF_000260255.1 Octodon degus
ACTGGAAAATAAAAAGGGATTCAGTCCACAACTAACCTGGGGCAAAGGGTATGCTTGTGTTTTTTCAGAGAATGCTAACTGACCTGTTTGGGTACCAGGGTATACTGTCAGGCTATACCATGGAGCCAGATCTAAAAAAAAAGTTGACAGCGACCAGACTACATCCACCCTGGAGCCTATTCAAAAAACTGACTAAGTGAAAATCTAAGGTCTAAATAGGTGACAGAAAGCATAAAAATACAAAATATGCATATTAATTATAGATAAAAGATTTCCTTTCAGGTTTTTCTAATAAAAGATCTCTAATAATTGACAAATAACAAAATCTGAGTAGTCTACATATAAAATTTCTAAAGCTTGTAATATAGTTACTATAATTTAATTTGGCCAAATATTTGAGTGCTCTCTTGATGTTTTTAAGGGGTTTATGTGTCTGTGTGTCTATGTGTTTGTGTGTCTTTCAGTGAACAGCTGTTCCTTTTTATTCCTTTTTTGATGATCTATTATTAATACTTTTATCAATAGAACCCTGTCTTTTCAATAGGCTGATGACTTTCATTAAAAAGCAACTGGATGCTGTTAAAATGCAACCTATACAGGTCCATTATCACAGGCTTGAGATAGCTGAAAGGGAAAACTGCACTGGAATACAATCAGCTTTTGATGATGATGGTCGAAAGACTTCTTAGTTCTCCCACCCTTGGTGAGATGGTCAGGCTAGCCAGAGATGGGTAATGAAGGGCATACACGAGACACTACTTGCCACCTAAGACAGGAACAGGACCTTCTGCTGTCCTGGTCTCCTATGACGGGTAAAGTTTGAGTCAGATCCATGTAGAGGACACCTCAACCTAAGACAGGCACTGCATCCTCAAGGGTATCAGCCATCTACAGAAGACATATTTTATATACATACATAAAAGTAAAGGGGGATCTATGGGAAGCCATTAACTGGTATCCATTTTATAATAGTGTCAGCCATTTTCTTAAGTTTCTATTGCCCTGTGGAGTTAAGTTTATGGTCCTTCTCACCTTGCCCATTCCCTGAGAATCATGTGCTATGCCCCAGGGGTTGCACCTTCTCCTGTTGCCTAGATACCTGCTGACCCCAAGAGCAGAGACTTCCTCATTCCTACACCCCCTATATATACCCATCACCTTCCCTGAATAAACTGGGACTTGATTGGAATCCTGTCTTGTCCTCATTTCTCATGTCTCCTTCATTTGTTCCCTCTTCAATTCCCTGCTCCTCCCCCCGGTGACCTTCATTGACTGGCCCGCTGGTTCAGGACAAACCATAACAGTAAACAAAAGTGAAAACCTAACCCTAACCTTAAACTTAAACATAACAATAACTGTAACCTTACCCCTATTGCTAACCCTATCCCTAACTGTGCACCTAACCCTAAACCTAATCCTAACACTAATCCTGATAATAACCCTAAGCATAAAACTAAACATAAGCCTATCCCTAACTCTATCCCTAACCCAAAACCTAACTATACCATTAATCCAAAGCCAAACCCTAGGCCTAACCCTAACCCTAACCAAACCTTATACCTAACCCTAACCCTAACCATAACCATAAACCTAAACTTAACACTAATCCCTAACGTTAACCCTGACATAAGGCTAAACATAACTTTAACCTTAACTCTAACGGCAACATTAACCATAAAAGTAAATCTAAACTTAACCCTAAAAGTAACAATAACCCTATTGCTAACCCTAACACCAACCCCTAAAATTAACCCTAAACCTAACCTAACCTTAAAAGTAACATTAACCCTATAACTAAACATAACTGTTACCCTAACTTTAACCCTAACCCTAGCTCTAACCTAACTGCAACACTAACCGTAAAACTAACCCTAACTGTAATCTTAACCATAACACTAAACTTAACCATAACTGTAACTCTAACCCTAACTGTAATCCTAACCCTAACCCTACCCCTACCCCTAACCGTAACCTTAAACTTAATCATAATCCTAACTTCAACCCTAATTCCAAATGAAATCACAACCTTAACCCAAGCCCTAACCCTAATCCTAACATGACCCTAACCCTCAAACTAACCCTGATGCTAACCTTTACAGTAATTGTAACCATAACCCTAAAGATAACCATAAATCTAACCTGAAAGTTAAACTTAATCCTAACGATAATTCTAACTGTACTCCTAACCCTAGCTGTAACTTTAATCCTAACACTAACCCTAACCCTAATCCTAACAGTAAACCTAATCCTAACCTTAACCCTGATCCTAATCACAACCCTAACTTTAACGCTAAACACAACCGTAACTCTATCATAACCCTAAAACTAAAACTAACCATAACTTGAACACTAACTGTAACTCTAGCCATAACCCTAAGTGTAAACTAAACCTAACCCAAACCATATCTCTAATTGCAGCCTCAACTGTAATCATAACCTTAACCCTAACCATAACACTAATCCTACTACTAACCGCAAACTTAACACTAAACCTAACTGTAATCTTAACTGAAAACCAAACCCCAACCATAAACCTAACTATAACTTTATCCCTAAACTAAAATGGAGCCACAACCCTATACTTAACCCTAAATGCCACCATAAAAATAAGGCTAAACAACCCTAACCCAAAACCTAATCCTAAACCTAAGAGTAAACCTAATCATAACACTAACCTTGATCCTAATCCCAAAGCTAACCCAAACCTTGACCGTAACCATAACCCTAAACCTTACTCTAAACATAATTTTAAACTTAAACCTAACCCATAAAGGAATCCTAGTGCTAATCTTAACATAACCCTAACCATAACCATAATCATACTTGTAACCGTAACCATAATCCTAACTGTAGCCCTAACCAAAACCATAACCTTAACTGAAGTTTAACTCTATCCATAACCATTAAACTAACCTATCCTTAACCATAACCATAACCATAACCTAATCATAAACATAACTGTAACCTTAATTCTAACCATAACACTAATGCTAACCATAATCCTAACCCTAATGCTAACTGTAGGCCTAACTGTAACCCTAATGCTTACACTAAACCTAACCCTAACCCTAGCCCTAACTGTAACCAAAACCATGTTAAACCTAACACTAACCCTAACCATAAAGGTATTCCTAAACCTAACCCTAACTCTTACTGTAACAGTGCACATAAGCATAAACCTGAGCCTTATCATAACCCTATCCCTAACACTAACCTTAATCTTAAACCTAAGCATAAGCCTAACTCTAAGCCTAACCTTAACAATAACCCTAACCTAACCCTACCTCTAATCCTACCACTACACTTTACTCTTACGCTAACTCTCACTATAAACATAACTGTAATCCTAACACTAAATCTTATACTAATACCTAAACATGACACTAAACATAACCCTAAACCTAACTGTAAACTTAATCATAACACTAACTGCAATGGTAACCCTAACCCTAAACCTGAACAGTAACACTAACAATCGTAACAGTAACACTAACAATCCTAACCCCTGAAACTAAGCATAGTAGCACTAACAGTAACACTAACAATCCTAACCCCTAAAACTAAGCATAACCAAGACCTAAACCTAAACTTATATGTAATCATAAACCTAACCATTATGCTAACACTAACCCTAACTTTAACCATAATCCTAACCTTAAACCTAACTCTAATCCTAACCCTAACTGTAACCCTAATCGTCATATTAACAGTAACCCTAACCCTAACTGTAATTAAAAATCTAAACCAAAAATATAACCCTAACCATAAATGTAAACCTAGTCCTAAGCTAACACTAACCATAACTCTAACCCTAAGCCTAAATGTAAACCTATCCCTGACCCTAATCAAGTCGTAATCCTAACCATAAAACTAAACCTAAACGTAACCCAAACAGTAACCCTAATCCAAACCATAACCTAACTATAACCCTAACTCTAATAGTAATCCTCAACTGAACCCTAAGCCTACCTGTAAGACTAAACTTAACTGTAACCCTAACATTAACACTAACCATAACCCTAAAACTAATGCTAAACCTAAACCTAAACCTAATATTAACTATAAGCCTAATGGCAATGCTAAACACAACTGTAACCTTAATGGTAACCCTAACGTTAAACCTACCATAAGCCTAACACTAATTGTAAACCTGACCATACCAGTAACCCTAACCCTAAAACTAACCGTAACCATAACACTAACTGTAACCTGAACCCTATTGCTAAGCCTAACACTAACCATAACCCTAACCTTAAACCTATCCCTAACCATAACACTAACCCCTAAACCTAACCATAATTGTAACAATAAACTTAATCGCAACCATAATCCTAATCCTAACCCTAAACCTTACCCTAACCCTCATTGTAACCCTAACCCTAAACCTAAACCTAACTGTAACTCCAACCCTAACCTTAACCCTATTAATTAACCTAACCCTAATCCTAATCCTAACCCTAACTCTAAACATAATGGTAACCTTATTATAACTTTAACCATAACCATAACCCCAACCCTAACTCTAAACTTAATTTTAACACTAATTCTAATCCTAACCTTAACACTAACCATAACCATGAACCTAACACTAACTGTAACCCTAACCTCAACTATAGCCCTAATAGTAACCCTAACCCTAACCCTAACCCTAACCATACTCCCAACATGAAACCTAACACTAACTCTAAACATAGCCCGAGGCATAATGCTAAACTTAAGCCTAAATCTAACCCTAACCTTAAGCCAAACCATAACCCCAAACCTAGCCCTAAAGCTCAATGTAAATCTAAACCTAATCCTAACACTAAATATAACCCTAAACTCACCCTAACTGTAAACCTAACCCTAAGTGTAACCATAGCCCTATCCTAACCCTAAACCTAACTCTAACCCTACCCGTAACCTTTACCCTAACCCTATCTATAACCTTAGTGATAACCCTAATGCTAACAGTATCCATAACCATAATACTAACCCTAACCATGACAAAAAATGTAACTCTAACCCTAACCTTGACCCTAAACCTATATGTAATCCTAATGCTAAATATAACCCAAATCCTAAACTTAATGCTAACCATAAACATAGCCTTAACTGTAATCTTATACCTTACCCTAATCATAACCCTAACCTTAACCCTAACCCAACCCAAAAAGTAACTCAAACCCTAACTTTAACCCTCACCCTAACCATAAAATTAAAACTAACCCTAACATTGACCCTAATCCTAACACTTAACACTAAACATAACACTAATCTTGAATAAAATTAATGGTATCCCTAACCCAAACCCTAACCATAACTCTAACTCTATCCCTAAGCTTAATCCTAACCATAACCCTAATGCTAACTCTAACTGTAAACCTAAGCTTAACCTTAACTGTAACCTTAAAAATAACCTTAACTCTAACAGTTTCCAAAAGCATAACTCTAAACTTAACCTTAACAAAACCCATAACTCTAACCCTAACAATAACCCCAACCATAGCCCTAACCGTAACCCTAATCCTGACCATAAACTTAACCTTAATGTAACCTTAACCATAACTCTAACCCTAATCCTCATCCTAACCATACCCCAAAGACTAAACTTAAACTTAACATTAACACTAAACGTAGCCCTAACAGTAACCCTAACCTTGACACTAACCCTAACCCTAAATGTAACTGTAAGCATAACCCTAAGCCTAACCCTAACTTTAAACCTAACTATAACCCAAAATCAAGCCTAACAGTAATCATAAGTATATCCATAATTGTAATGCTAATGCTAACCCAAACTAATGTTAAACCAAACCATAACCCTAATTCTAACCATAACCTTAACCCTAACCGTAACTGTAAGCCTAACAGTAACAGTAAACCTAAAACTAACCATAAACCTAACACTAACCCTAATTCTAAGCCTAACCCTACCTTACCTAAATGTAACTCTAATTATAACCATACATCGAAACGTAAGTGAAACACTAACCCTAAACCTAACCCTAACCCGAAAGATTACCCTCGCCTTAAACTAATGCTAATCATAACCCTAAACATAAACCTAACCCTATCAGTAACCATAACAGAACCCTAACACTAACACTAAAACTAATCCTAACCATAACCCTAGCCATAACGCTAACCCTAAACCTAACGCTAACCCTAACCATGACTCCAAACCGAACCCTAACATTAAGCCTAACCATAGCCATAAGTGTAAACTTAAACCTAACTCTAACCTAACCCTAAGACAAACCCTAACCCTAACCCTAAACTTAAACCTAACTCTAAACCTAACCCTATTCATAACCATGAACCTAACCCAAGTGTAACTGTAACCCTAACGTTAAACCTAAACTTAACCCTAACTGTAACTCTAACCCTAAACATAACCTTAGCCCTACACTAACCTCAACCCTACACTAAACTTTTACCTAACCTTAATCATAACTTTAACTGTAACACTAATCCTAAGTTTGCATATCCATAACCATAACCCTAACTATAACAAAAAGGCAACAAAACCATAACCCTGACTGTAATCACAACCATAGCCCTGATCACAACCCTAACGCTAAAGTTAAACTTATCTTTTTCTTTTAACTTTTATTTGTGTGTGTGTGTGTGTGTGTGTGTGTGTGTGTGTGTGTGTAGACAGCTCAGTCCACCAGGGGCGGGGCTGGCTGGCATGTGGTGCTGGGGGATTGAACCACGTTCCCTGTGCTTTGCTAAGCTTGTACTAAGTAGGTGCTTTAGACCACTGAGCCATCTCACCAGAACCACTAAACCTATCTTAATGCTAAAGGTAACCCAAATACTAACTATAATGCTAACCCTACCTTGTTGGTAATCCTAAATCTTAACCTCAATGTAACCATATACCTAATTGTAACTCTAACTGTAATTCTACCTTACCCCTAACTCTCTCTCTAACTGTAAACCTAAAACTAACCATAACCTTAACCCTAACCCTAAACGAAACCTTAACCATAACCTTAATCCTAAACCTTAACCTAACAATAACCCTCACCCTAACCATAACCCTAACCCTAACATTAACCTAAACCCTGATCCCAATCATAACCCTAAGCCTAACCTTAACACTAACCATAAATCTAACTCTAATCCTAACCCTAAACCTAGCTCTAACCCTAACCACAATTTTAACCCTAACATTAACTTTAACCCTAAATCTAACCATACCCTAGTCCTAACTATAACTTTAAAACAAACCATAACCCTAAACATAAACCTAACCGTAAACCTAAACTTAACTCTAACCATCACCTAACCGTAGTCCTAACCTCACCCTAATGATTACCCTAATCTTAACAGTAAACCTAAGCCTAGCCTAAACTTGAAAGTAATGCTAACCGTAACCATAAACCTAACTCTAACCATAACTCTAACTGTAACCCTAAACCTATCCCTAAATATAACCCTAACCTTAACTGTAAATCTAACCCTAAGTCTAACCCATAACCCCAACACTTATCCTAACATTAACCGTACCTCTAACTATAACCATAACTGTAACCTAACATTAACTCTAAACTTAAACCAAACCATACCCTTAAACCTAATTTTAAACTTAACCCTTAACAAGAGCATAACCCTAACCCTACCCTAAACCTAACCATAACCCTTATCCTAATCGTAACCCTGAAACTAACACTAACCCTAACCCTAAACCTAAACATAATCCTAACAGTAACCCTAAACCTAACCCCTAACCCTAAACTAACCATAACCATAACACTAATCTTAACCTTACTGTTAGTGTAATCCTAAACATAACCCTAACTCTAACATATACCCTAAATTTAACCCTAACCATAAACCTAACCCTAACTGGAACCCTTACCCTAACAGTAACCCTAAAACTATTTCTAACCCTAAACCTAACATGAACCTAAACTTAACCCTAACACTAACTGTAACAGTAACCGCAACCATAACTCTAATTCTAACCGTAAACCTAACAATAAAACAAACCCTTACCTAACCCTTAACTTAACAGTAACTCTAGCCATATCTGTAACCATAAAACTAATGCTAACACTTACCTTAACATTAGTTCTAACCCTAACCATAAGCCTAACGGTACCCCAACCCTAAATCTAAGCCAAATTAAAGCCCTTGGTGTAACCCTAATTGTAACCCTATCCAAAGCCCTAACCCTACTCTAACCAAAATCGTAACTCCAACCTTAAACCTAACCCTAACCCTAACCATAAACCTAAACCTAACCCTAGCCCTACACATAACTCTAAACCTAACCCAAATCCTAAACCTAAACACTAAAACTAACCCTCACTCAAACCCTAAAATCTAAACCTAAATCTAACCCTCACCTAAGCTTAACCCTAAACACAACACTAACGCTAACACTAACACTAACACTAACCCCAGAACTGTGTTAAGACTAACAACACTAACACTAATACTAACACTGAACCTAAGCCTAAATCCTAAAAATAACACCAAAGGGAAACATAACCCTCAATCTTAACCCTAACACTAATGCTATCCTAACACTATCCTACCCCCAAAATGAATATTACCACTAACACTACATCCTAATGCTAGAAACCTAATTTCAAATTTCTTCTAACATTCAGCTTAACCCCAAAACCTAACCCTAAATACTGAACCTAAACCTAATCCTAAACTAAAGTACTAAAGTGAACCCTAACTCTATCCTAACCCTAACCCTAACCCTAACCCTAATTATAACCCTAACCATATACCTAAACCTAACCTTAACCCTAAAAATAACACTAAACATTACTGTAAACCTAACCCTAATCATAACACTAACCATACCTATAACTGTAACCCTAAACATATCCCTAAGCCTAACCCTAACCATAAACATGACCCTAACATTAACCCCAACTGTAACCCTAAGCCCTAACAGTAACCCTAACCCTAAGAATAACCATTACTGTAACTGTCAAAGTAATCCTAACCCTAATCCTAAACATAAAGTCAACACTAAATCTCACCCTAAACCTAACTATAAGCATAACTATAAACTTACCCCTAAACCTGACCCTAGGCCTAGCCATTACTCTAACGTTAAGTTTAACACTAATCCTAATCCTAGCCCTAATCCAAACCCTAACACTAACTGTAATGTCAAGCCAAAGATAACCCTAAAACTATGCCTAAACATAACGCTAAGCCTAATTGTGACCCTAGACATAACCCCAATTATAACCTAACCCTATCCCTAAATGTAACCTTAACTCTAAACCTAACCTTAATCATAACCATAACCCTAACCCTAACCCCAAACAAAACCTTAAATCTAATCCTAACCCTAATCTGAAACCAAACTCAAACCATAACCTTAACTATAATCCTAAACATAAACCTAACCAAAACCCTAAACATAAGCATACACATAACCATAACCCTAACCTTAACTATAAATGTAACACTAAACCTAACCTTAACAGATATCCCAATGCTAACACTAACCCAAACTTTAACCATAACCCTAACCATAAAAATAATGGTAAACATAACCCTTATCCTAACCTTAACTGTGACCATAATCCTAACTTTAAATGTAACCCTAATCCTAACTCTAACCTTAAACCTAACACTAACAATAACCCTAACTGTAATGATATACCTCATCCTAACCCTAAACCTAAACATAAACATAACCCTAACCCTGAAACTAACAACAAACCTAAACATAAACATAGCCATAACCCTAATGGGAACTTTAACCCTAACCCTACCCCTAATCCAAATATGAAAACCTAACCCTAACTGTAAACCTAACCCTAACTCTAACACTAACGGTAAACGTAATTCTAACCCTAAATCTAACTCTAACCCTAACCCTAACCGGAACACTTATACTAACAGTAACCATAACTGTAACCCTAACCTGAAACCTAAACCTAAACATAACCCTAAGCCTAACACTAACACTATCAGCAACCATAAAAGTAACCATAAATGTAACCATATCCCTAACCCTAACTCTAACCACAAATGTAAAAGTAAACCAAAACCTAATCCTAACCCTAAATCTAACAGTTACCCTAACCACATTCGTAACTGTAAAGTTAGTGCTAACCCTAAATGTTACCCTAAACCTAACTAGCTGTAATCATAACACTAACTTTAAAACTAACTCTAATACTAAATCTAACCCTAACCCTAATGGTAACCCTAATCTAATCCTACACCCTAAACATAACCCTAACCCTAATCCTACCTGTAACAAAAACTGTAAACATAACCCTAACCTTAACCATAACCATAACTGTAAACCTAACCCTAACTGTAACCCTAATGCTAAACCTAACCATAACCCTAACCCAAACCGATCCATAACCATAACCATAAACCTAACCCTAACGGTAACCCTAATCCTAACCCTAATTGTAAACTTAACCATTACCCTAAACCTAAGAGTATCTGTAAAAGTAGCCCTAACTTAAACCATAAAAGAACATAGCCCTAACCATACCCCTAACCAGAACTGTAATACTAAACCTGATACTAATCTAAACTTAAAACTTTCCATAACACTAACTTTAAACATAACCCCAATCCTAAAGCTAATGCTAACTCTAATCATAGTCCTAACCGTAATGCTAAACCCATCGCTAAACTTAAGCCTAACCATAACCGTAATCCTTACCCTAAGCCTATCCTTAACCCTAAGCCTAACCATAACCCTAACCGTAATTGTAACTATAAACCTAACCCTAGCCCTATCCATAACATAAACCTACCATAATTTTAACCCTAACCTTAACAGTAACCCTAACCCTAACCCTAACTGTAAAAATAATCCAAATTGTAAAACTAACTCTAACACTAACACTAATCATAACCCTAACAAAATCTTAACCCTAGGGCTGGTGAGATGGCTCAATGGTCTAAAGCACCTACTAAGAGCAAGCTTAACAAAGCACAGGGACCGGGGTTCAATCCCCCAGCACCACATGCCAGCCAGCCCTGCCCCCTCATGGGCTGAGCTGACCACACACACACACACACACACACACACACACACACACAAACACACTAAATTAATTAATTAATTAATTAATTAATTAAAAAAATCTTAACCCTAAACCTAACCCTAAATGCTAACCATAACACTAACACTATTCTAACACTTTCCTACACCTAACACTAACACTATCCCTAACACTAAATCCTAACCCTAGCTCTAAACATAACCATAAACCCAACTCTAACTTTCTCATGCATACACCTTAATAATAAAAAGAACAGTAAACCTAATCCTAAATTCTGAACATAACCCTAGTCCTAAGCTTAAGACCAAAAGTGAGCGCAAACTCTATCCTAATGCTTGTGCTATGAATAAAAATATGTCTAACCCTAACACTTTCTTGCCATTAACCCTAACATTAACCCAACACTAACACTGCAACCTATCATTAACCTAAGCCTAATCCTAACAATAAAAGTAACTGTAACCCTAATCATAACTGTAACCATAACCTTAACCCTAACCCTAACCATAAGTGTAACTCAAACCATAACCCTAAAACTAAACGTAACACAAATGCTAACCCTAATCTTAACCATAACTGTAACCATAACCCTAACCCTAACCATAGCCATAACATTAACCCTAATAAAAATCCTAACGCTAACACTAACCATATCTGTAACCTTAACCCTAACCATCATGCTAACACTAAACCTAACCCTAACCATAAATCCTAACACTAATATAACCCAAACCCTAAGCCTAACCCTCACTCAAACCCTAAATCTAAACCTAAACCTAACTCTCGACTAACACTGTAACCATAAACTTAACCTAACACTAACAGTAACCCTAAAACCCTATGGTTAGTCCTAGGACTAACCATAACACTAACACTGAACCTAAGCTTAAATCATAAAATCAAACTCTAACTGGAAACCTAACCCTCAATCCTAATACTAACACTAATGGTAATCTAACACTATCCTATGCCTCACACAAGCAATAAATTCTAACCCTAGCCATAACCTTAGCCATAACCCTAACCATAACTCTAACCCTAAACCTAAACCTAACCATAACCATAAGTGTAAACTGAAATGTAACCGTAACTGTAACAAGAATCCTAACTGTAACAGTAAATCTAACCTTAAACATTACCTTAACCCTAACCTAACTGTAAACCTAAACCTAAACATAGCCATAACCTTTGCCCTAACCATAACCCTAACAATAGCCCTAAACCTAAAACTAAACCTTAATATAAAGGTAACACTAAACATAACGGTAACCATAACCCTAAAAGTAAAACTAAACAAAACCATAACCTTAACTGAAACACTGTTAAAACTAAACCTAACCATAACCATAACCATAACACTAAACCTAACCCTAACCATAACTGTAACACTAAACATAACACTTACCCTAACCCTAACCCTAAACTTTAACGTAATCCTAACAATAACCCTTACTATAACCCTGAGTCAGTGTAACCATAACTCTACCATGAACACTAAACGTAACCCTAATGCTAAAGCAAATCATAAACAAAGTCATAAATCTAACCCTAATCCTAATACTGAGCATAATACTAACCATAAGCCTAACCATAACCCGAACTATAACTCTTACACAGACCCTAACCCTAACATTAACCATTACTCTAACAAAAGCCCTAACTCGAACAGTAATCCTAACACTAACTTTAAACTTAACCTTAATCATAACCTTCACCATAACCCTAAACATAAACCTAATCATAAAAGTAACCCTATCATTAAACCTAAACCTAACCCTAACACTAACCCTAATCTTAACTCTAACCATACCTAACTAAACTGAACACTAACCCTAACCTAAGTGTAACCCTAATCCTAATTCTAAACCTAACCCTGAACATACCGTAACCCTAACCAAAACCCTAAACCTAAACCTAACTGTAGGGGCTGTGAGATGGCTCAGTGGTCTAAAAGCACCTACTTAGAACAAGCTAAGCTAAGCAAAACACAGGGGCCGTGGTTCAATCCCCCAGCACCACATAGAGCCAGCCCTGCCCCCTGGTGGGCTGAGCTGGCCACACACACACACACAAAATAAATAAATAAATAAATAAATAAATAAATATTTAAAAAAATAAATAAACCTAACTGTAACCCTAAACCAAACTCAAAAATAGCTGTCCCTATACATAACCTGAACCTAAACGAACCCTTAACACTAAAGCTAACCCAAACCCTGACCCTAATGTTAACAGTAATACTAAATATAACCCTAACACTCACTGTAATTTTAACTCTAACCATAACCTTAACCATAACCCTAAATCTAACCATAATCCTAACACTAAATGTAACCTTAAATTTCACCCTTTCCATAACTCTAACCGTAACACTAGCCCTAACACTAAAACTAACCCTATTCCTAACCCTAACCCTAAACGAACCATACCACTACCATAAACCTAACCTAACCCTAAACTTAAGCCTAACCCTAACAGTAAGCCTAACCATAAACCTAAACCCTTACCCTAACTGTAACCATAACCATAGCTGTAATCCTAACCCTAACCCTAACACAAGTCTTAACTCAAAACACAAGCCTAACCCTAACCCTAATCCTAATGCTAACCTTAACCACAAACGGAACTCACACCCTTAAACTAACACTAAATCTACCCCAGACCCTAAACCTAACTCTAACACTAAACTTAATCCTAACCCTGAATGTAACTATAACCCTAACCCTAACAGTAGCTCTAATCCTAACTCACACTGTAACTCTAACTCTATCCCTAACCCTAACTTCACCCTAACCCTAAACATTGTCTTATCCCTAATTGTAACCATAACCCTAAATGTAACCCTAACCCTAACAGTAACCGTAACCATAATGCTAATCGTAATACTAACCCTAAACCTAAACCTACCATAACCCTAACCCTAACCGTTACCTGAAACCAAACCATAACCCTAACCGTAACTCTAACTGTAACCCTAACATTAACCATAACCATACACCTAAAACTAACCCTAAACCTAATCCTAACACTAACACTGTCCTAAGACTAATCCTAACACTAAAACCTAACCTAAGCCTAAATCCTAAACATAATATTAAATGGAACACTAACACTCAATTCTAACCATAACACTAATGCTATTCAAACATTATATTGCGCATAACACAAACACTAACACTAACACTAAATTCTAACCCTAGCCATAATTCTAACCTTAACCATAACACTAACCTTAACCCTAAATTTCTTCTAACATTCACCTTAACCCTAAACCTAACATTAAAACAAACTCTAAATCTTGAACCTAACCCTAACCTGAAACTTAAGTTCTACAAAGAATTCTAATTCTATCATGATTCTTGCACTTACACTAACAATAACACTAACTAACCCTAACACTATCCTACTGATAACCCTAACACAAACACTAATATTAACATTGAAAGCTAAAACTAACCCTAACACTGAATAACTGTAATCCTAACTGAAATTGTTACCATAATCCTAACCCTAACTGCAACCCAAAACCCTAAACCTAACCCTAAACTGAACTCTAACCCTTACCATTACACTGACCCTAATGGCAACCTTAACCAAACACTAAACATAACCCCAACCCTAATCCTAGCCTTAACCATACCCCTAAGTGTAACCCTAACTCTAAACCTAAGCCTAACCTTAAAAGTAACCCTAACCATAACCCGAAACCTAACCCTAACCACAATCATAACAGTAACTGTAAACCTAATCCTAAACTTAAAGCTGACCATAACACTAACCATAGCCCTCACCTGAAGGGGTATTCTAACCCTATCGCTAACCCTAACTCTAACCATAACATTAACCCTAACCATAACCCAAACCATAACCATAATCCTAAACCTAACAATATAAATAGCTCTATTTCTAACCATAATCCAGAGCATAATCGAACACCTAAAAATAACCCAAATTCTAACTCTAACCCTAACCATAATCCTAACCCTAACCTTAACCGTAATTGTAACTCTAACCCTAACCTTAACCCTAAACCTCACCCTAACTATAAAAATAACACTAAACCTGAATATAAATATAACTCTAAACCTAACTCTAACTGTAACCCAAACCCTAAACATAAGCCTAACAGGAATTCTAACTCTATCCCTAATCCTAATGCTAACTCCTAAACTTAACCCTAACCCTAACTCTAACTTTAAATGTAACCAAAACCTTAAATGTAGAAGTAATCCTAAAACTAACCCTAACCATAACCCTAAAGTTAACTATAACTTAAACCTAAACCTAAGCCTAAGTGTAACTGTAACCCTAACAATAACCATAACCATAAATGTCACCCTAAACCTAACACTATCTGTACCTCTAAACCGAACACTAACCCTAAAACTAATACTAAAGCTAACAATAGACCTAACTATAACTCTAACGATAACTGTAACCATAACCCAAATACTAAATGTAACTATAACCCTATCCCTAAACCTAAACCTAAACCCAAACCTTACCTTAAACCTAACACTAAGCCTAACTCTAACCGGAACCATAACCATAACCTCAGCCTCACCCTAACACTAAACGTAAGTCTAACTCAAACTGTAATACTAACTCTAACTCTAACCCAGACCCTAACACTAACCTTAATGCTAACTGTAACCATAAACCTAACCCTAATACTGACCCTAAACCTAACTATAACCCTAACCCTTACCATAATCCTTAGCCTAAGCTTAATTGTCACTCTAAATGTAACTTTAACTGTAACCCTATCCCTAAACCTACCCTAACCATAACCCTAAATGTAACCCTAACTGAAACCCTAACACTAATCATATCCATACCTCTAACTCTAAACCTTACAGCAACCCTAATCATAAGCGTAACCAAAACCCTCACCCTAAACCTAACCATAACACTAACCGTAACCATAATGATAACCCTAACCCTAACCCCAACCTTAACAGTAAAACTAACCATAACCCTAACAGTAACGATAACCATTACCATAACCAAAGCCCTAACACTAACCATAACCTTAACCTTATCCCTAAATCTAATGTAGCCCTAACCCTAACCTTAATCTGAACCATAATATACCCTAATCCTAATCCTCAATGTAATATTAATTCTAAAACTAACCCTAAACCTAACAACAAACATAACCATGACCCTAAACATAATACTAACTGTAACCCTAACCATAACCACAATGCAAAACCTAACTCTAATACTAACATTAACTATAACCATAAACCTAATCCTAACCCTAACCTTAACCCTAACACAAAACCTAACTCAAACCATAACAGTAACCCTAAGCATAAAACGAACCATAACCATATCCTTAACCATTATCCTAATCCTAACCCTAACCCTAACCCTAACCTTAACCATAACCCTAACCCTAAACCTAAATGTAACTCTAAACCTAACCCTTACTCAAACGGTAAAAGTAATCGTAAACTTAACCCTAACCCTAACCTAAACGTAACCTAATCCTCTACATATACCTAACTTTAATTACCATATCCCTAACCCTAACAACACTGCTAATTTTTTTTAATTTATTTATGTGTGTGTGTGGCCAGCTCAGCCCACCAGGGGGTGGGGCTGGCTGGCATGTGGTGCTGGGGAATTGAACCGTGGTCCCTGTGCTTTGCTAAGCTTGTTCTAAGTAGGTGCTTTAGACCACTGAGCCATCTTACCAGCCCCACCACCACTAAAATTAATCCTAACCATAACACTAATTCCTAACCCTAACCCTGAATCCAGCAGTAACCCTAAACCTAACTCTAACCTGTGACCCCAACACTAACCCTAATCCTAACCATCAACTTAACCCTAACTGTAACAGTAACCCTAACTGTAACCCTAAATCTAACCATAACCATAACTGAAACCCTACCTATAATCCTAACCATAACCCTAACTGTGACCCTAAACATAATCCTAATGTAACACTAACACTAATAGTAACCTTAAGCCTAAGCCTAACCTTAACCCTAACCATCACCCTAACACTAACTGTACCTCTAACCATAACCCTAACGAAAACCATAGCCCTAAACCTAACCCTAATCCTAACTTAAACCCTAACCCTAACCCCAAACCCCAAAGGTAACCGTAACCCTAATCCTAACTCTCTTCCAACATTCACCTTAAACCTAAACCGAAAAATAAATTTAACCATAAATCCTGAACCTAGCTTAATACTAACCTTAAGCCCAAAAGGGAACCCTAACTATCCTAATTCTTGCTCTAACATTAAAAATAACACTAACCCTAGCACTATCCTACTGCTAAACATAACATTAAATTTAACCCTAAAATTGAAAGATAACATTACACCTAACACTATTCCTAAGCCTAACCATAAATCTAACTGTAACTCAAACCCTGAACCTAGCCTTAACCCTAACCATAAACCTAACCAGAATCCTAAAACTGACCATAACTTCAACCAAACCCTAACCGTAACCCAACCTTAACCTCTACAAAAAACCCTAATATTAACCATAAACATAATCCAAAACCAAACCATAACCCTACCTCTAAACCTAACCTTAACTGTGACTATAATGGTAACCCTAACACTGACCCTAACACTAACCCATACCTAACCCTAACACTAACCCTAACCATACCCCTAACCTAACCCTAACACTAAAACTAAGCCTAATACTAAACGTAACCCTAACCATAACCCAAACCCTAACCCCAATCCTAATTGTGACAGTAACTAACCTTAATCATAACCCTAACCTCAAACCTAATCATAGCCCTAACCCTAACCATTACCCTTAATGCTAACCCTAACCCAAACTGTAACCCTAACACTAACTCGAAACATAACTCTAACCCTAACCCTAGCCATAACTATAACTCTACAACGAACCCTAAACCTAATCCTAACCCTAACCCTAATCCTAACCCTAACCCTAACACTAAACATAATAGTAACCCTGATCTTAACCTAACCCTAAAGCTAACCCTAACATAATCCTAAAACTAAATATAAACCTAACCTTAAATGAAACTCTAACCTGAACCCTAACTGTAACCCTATACATTACAGTAACCCTAACCCTAACCTTAACCCTGACCATAACCATAACCATAACTCTAACCCTAAGCCTAACTGTAACCGTAACCCAAATGGTAACTCTAATCTAAACATAACCCCAACCCTAACCTTAATCCTAAAGCTAACCATAAAGCAACTGTAACACTAACCCTAACCCTAACCCTAAACACATCCCTCATTCTAACTGTAACTGTAACCTTAAAGCTGAGTCATAATCCTAATCATAACCATAACCATAACACTAATCCTATCCCTAACCCTAAAACTATCCCTTATTCTAGCCATAACTATAACCCTAAAGCTAACTCTAACCCTACTCCTAACACTAAACCGTAAACCTAACCCTAATTCTATTCCTAACCCTCACACAAACAATAAATTCTAAAACTAAACCTATCTCTCATCAAAGTGTAACCCTAAACCTAGCCCTCACATTAACACTAACCCTAACACTGTCCTAAGACTTACCTTAATACACTGAACCTAAGCCTTAATCTCAAACGGAATACTAAACTGAAACTTAACCCTGAATCCTAACACTAGCACTAACTCTATCCTACGCAATTCTATCCTAACCCTAACATTAACACTATCCCTAACACTAAATCCTAAACCCAGCTGTAACCCTACACCTAACCATAATACTAACCCTAAACCTAACGGTAAACCTAACTGTAACCCTAACCTAATGCTAAACCTAACCTTAATCCTAATCCTAGCCATAACCCTAATCCTATCACTAGCTCTAATCATAACCCTAACCATAACTGTAACCCTAACCCTACATTACCATGACCCTAACCTTAACAATAACTCTAAACCTAATACTAAACTAACACCAATCTTAACCATAACACTAACTGTAACCCAAATCCTAACCCTAACCGTAAAAATAACCCTGACACTAACCCATACCCTAAACCCTAACCCTAACCCTAACTCTAACCCTCACTGAAACCTGAAATTGTAATCATAAGCCTAACCCGTGCCTAACCGTGACCCTAATTCTAAGTCTAACAATAACACCAATCTTAACGTGGTCCAAAGACTAAACCTAATGCTAACACTGAATCTAAGCCTAAATCCTAAACTTAACACTAAACCAAACCATAACCCTCAATCCTAACCTTACCACTAATGCTATCTTTACACTATCCTACCCCTAACACTAACACTGTTCCTAACACTAAATCCTTACCCTAGCCATAAAACTATCCCTAACCATAACCCTAAGCCTCACTCTAACTTTCTCATAACATTCGCCTTAATCCTAAAACTAACATTAAACCTAAGCCTAAATCCTGAACCTAACCTTAATCCTAAATTTAAGACCTAAAGGAAACCCTTACTCTGTACTAATCCTATGCCTATCCCTAACCATATGAATAACAATAAGTCTAACCCTAACACTTTCCTACCATTAATCCTAACATTAACTCTAATGCTGAAACCTAACACTAACCCTAAACCTGACACTAAGCCTAACGGAAAATGGAATCCTAATTGTAACCATAATCCTAACCCTATCCCTAACCATAAGCATAACCCAAACGATAACCCTAACTGTAAACCTAACTGCAACTGTAACCCTAACCCTAACCCTAACCCTAGCCCTATGCTAACCGTAAATGTAACCCTAACCCTAATGCTAACCATAACCATAACCATAACCATAACCATAACTTTAACCCTAAACATAAAACTAACACTAAAGCCTAACCCTAACCCTACCCTAAACCTCACTCAAATCCTAAATTCTAAACCTAAAGCTTACCCTCATATAACTGTAACCCAAAACTAACCCGGACAGTAACTCTAACACTATCCTAATACCCTAACACTAACACTGAACCTGAGCCTAAATCATAAAACCTAACACTAATCCAAAACCAAACCTTCAATCTTAACCCTAACACTAACGGTAATCTAACACTATTCTAACCCTCACACAAACACTGTCAGAAAACACTTAATGCAAACCCTATCCGTAACCCTAACCCTATCACCAACCCTAATACTAACACTGAAAGCTCACACTAACCATGAATCTAAACCTAAACCTAACCCTAACTGTAACTCTAACCCTAAACATAACTAAAATCCTAACTTTAAACATAACTGCAACCCTTACCCTAGACCCAACCCTAACCCTAACAAAAACCCTAACCATAAGTGCAACTGTAACCCTAAACCTAAATTTAACCCTAAACATAACTGTAACCCTAATTGTAACCCTAACTTAATCCTAAACCTAAACCTAAACGTACCCCAAAGCATAAACATAATCAGAAACCAAACCCTAACCATAACAGTAACAATAACCCTACGCCTAACACTGAACCAAACCTTAAATGTAGTGCTAAAAGTAACTGTAACTGTAACGCTAATCCTAAACCTAACTGATATCCTAACCCTAACCTGAACTAGTACCTTAACCCTTCTCTTAAAGCTAACCATAACCGGAACTCTAACAATAACCCTAACCTAACCCTAATTGTAACCTTAACCATAACCATAACACTAAACCTAACCCTAACCTTAATTGTAAACTTAAGTGTAACTCTAAACCTAACATTAACACTAACCCTAAGCCTAACAATACTGCTAACCCTAAACCTAATGTACACCTAAACCTAACCCTAACCCTAACTGTAACCCTAACCATAAACCTAACCTTAACCCCTAACCCTAACAAAACAGTAACCAAACTCTAATCCAAAACCTAAAATTAACTCTAACTGAAACTCTAACCCTTATATTAAACAATTGTAAATGTAAACCTAACCCTAAACCTAATCCTAATCCTAAACCTAAAAGTAATTGTAACCCTAAAAATAACCCTACTCTTAACCATAACCCAAACTCACCTTAACCCTAACCATAAGCCTAACACTAAACTAAACCCTAAGCCTAACCTAACCATAACCATAATTGTAATCCTAATACTACACCTAATGCTTACTGAAACCCTAACCTTAACCTTAATCATAAACTTAAACCAAAATCTAACCTGAAAGCTAACTCTAACATTAACCATAATCCTAACCCTAACAATAGCTCTATCCCTAACCTTAATACTGATCCTAAGCAAATCACTAATGTTAAAGCTACCCCAAACCCTAACCATAATCCTAAATGTAGACCTAACCCTGACCCTAACCCTAGCCCTCACCATAAACCTAACAGTAACATTATGCCTAACCTTAACCCTAAACTTAACCCTAACCCTAACCTAACGCCAACCATAAACCTAACACTAATCATAACCCTAATCGTAACAATAACCCTATCCCTAACCCTAAGCCTAATTCCTAAATTTAACCTTACCCCTAACACTAAAATTAACTGTAACACTAATCCTAACTGTAAACCTAACCCAGCCTAACTGTAATCATAACCTGAACCCTAACCACAACCCTAAACACAACAATCACTAGCACTAAATCTAAACCTGTCTGTACCCCTAACCCTAACCCTAAAACTAACTCTAACCATAACCATAACCATAACCATAATACTGACCCTAAGTGAACCACTAATTTTAAAGCTAACCCAAACCCTAATCATAATCCTAAACATAAACCTAACTGTAACTCATCACCATAACTGTAACCTCAATGTTAACCCAAATCCTTACTGTAACCATAAACTAAACTTAAACCTAAATCTAACCCAAACCCAAAAGGTAAACCTAAACCTAACGCTAAGCATAACCGTAACCGACTGTGTATTCCTAGCCCTAACTGAAACTGTAAACCTAACCACAACCTTAAACCTAACACAGAACCTAGTACTAACATTTATGCTAACCGTAAATGTAAAACTAACTATAAACCTGAAAACAACCCTAACCCTAACAGTAACCATAACCCTAACCCTAATCATAATCCTAAGTCTAACCCTAACTGTAACCCTAACCATAAACCTATCCATAACCATAAACCCAAGCATAACCTTAACTGTAACACTAACTGAAACCCTAGCACTAATCCTATCTGTACCCCTAAATCTAACCCTAAAACTAAACCTAACTCTAACCCAAAATATAAACTTAACTGTTACATTAAACCTAACATTAACCCTAAACTAAACCTTAACCCTAATCCTAACACTAAACCAAACCATAATCCTAACCATAACCGTAACCTTAACCCTAAACTTTAAATTAACTGTAAACATAACCCAAACCCTAACCCTAATACTACACCTAACCATAACACTAACACTAACCCCTAACCATGATTTTTACTCTAACAATAAGCCTAATATTAAACCTAACCCTAACCCTAAACCTAACCCTAACCCTAATCCTAACCATGAACTTAACATTAACCCTAACCCTAAAATTGATTTTATGACTAACCCTAACTCTAACTCATTATAGCCTTTCCCTAAAGCTAACTGAAACCCTAATCCTAATCCTAGCTGCAATCCTAACTGTAACCGTACCCAAAACCCTAACCTTAACTCTAACAGTGACGGTAACTCTAACCCTAACTAATGCTAACCCTAACCCTAACCATAATCCTAACTGTAACCCTAACTCTAACCCTACCCCTAACCCTAACCATTACCATAACCATAACTTTAAACCTAACCTTATCATTAACACTAACCGTGACCCTAAACCTAACCCTAAAAGTATCTCTTATGTTAATTCTAAGCCTAACTGTAACCCTAACATGAACTGTAACCCTAACTGTAATCCTAACCCTGTACGTAGCCCTAACGCTAACCCTTTATCTTATCCCTAACCCTGACATTAACAGTAAACCTAACCCTAAATGTAACTGTAATCCTCACCTTAACTGTAACCATAACCATAACCCTAACCATAACCGTAACCCTAATCCTAAACAAAAAACGTAACCCTATCTCTACCCCTAATGCTAACACTAACCCTGACCCTAACCTTAACCCTAACACAGCCCTAATCATAACCCTAATGATAACACCATCCATAATCTAAATCCTAACCCTAAACCTTAAACTAACACTAACCATAAGCATCACCCTAAACCTAAACTTAACCATAACTCTAACCCTAACCATGAGCCTAAACCTAATTCTAATCATGACCTGAAGCCTCACATTAATGCTAACTGTAACCATAAACCTAATTGTAACCCTAACACTAACACTAAACTTAACCATAACTCTAACCCTAATGCTAACCGTAATCCTAACCCTAACTATAACTGCAAACCTAACCCTAAACCTAACCCCAACTGTAACGCTAACTGTAACAGCAACCCTAACTGTAACCATAACTCTAACCCCAAAGCTAACCCTAAAAGTAAATCTAAACACTAACTCTAAACTAATACTAAACCTAAACTAAATGTAACCCTAACCACAACCATACCATAACCATAACCATAACCATAACACTAAAAATAACCCTAAGCCTAAACCTTTCCCAAAACCCTAACAAAACATTAAACGTAACCATAACGGTAACCTTAATCCTAACTCTATCGGAAAAACCTAACACTAAACTTAACTGTAAACCTAACCTTAATCCTTAACCTAACCCTAACCAGAAAGAACAAAAAGCCTAATCCTAACCCTAACCGTAATAGTAACCATAAACCTAAACCTAACCGGAATTCTAACCCTAACCTTAACCCTAACCGTAAACGTAACCTTAAACCTAACACTAAGCCTAACCTTAATGCTAATCCTAACCCTAACTGTACTCCTAAACCTAAGTTTAACCCTATTCCTAAGTCTAAAAATAACCATAACTGTAACCCTAACCCTAACCCTAACCATAGACCTAACCATTACTCTAACACAAACACAAATTCTAAACCTAACCATCACCCTCAACATAGTCCTAACTCTAACCCTAACCCTAACATTAAACCTAACCTTAAACTTAACTGTAACCGTAACCTTGACTCTAACCCTAATCTTAACCCTAACCATAACTGTAACTCTAACACTAACCTTAAACCTAACACAAACCCTAACCCTAATTATAACCTTAACCATAACACTAATCGAAACCCTACCACTAAGCCTATCCGTATCGCTAACACTAACCCTAAAGATAACCCTAAATGTAAAAATAACCCTCGCTTAACCCAGAGCATAACTGCAAATGTAACCATGATGCTAATCCTAACCCTAATCCTAAACACTAAAGATAACACTAAAACTAGCACTAAACCTAAACCTAATCTTAAACCTAACCCTAACTCTAAACCCTAAACATAACTGTAACTGTAACCTGAACTTTAACCTTACCTAAACCTAGACCTATTGCTAACCTTAACTGTAACTGTAACCCTAACCATAACCCTACCCCTAAAGCTAACCATAACCATGAACTTAACCCTAAACCAAACCCTAACCATAATGTTAATCATAGAAATAACCCTACTGTAGCTATAACCCTAACCCTAAACCTTACAATAACCATAAACCCTAATTTTAAGCCTAACCCTAACCCTAGTCCTAACACAAAAATCCTAAATTAGAAACCTAAACCTAACCCTCATGTAACCGTAACCCTAAACATAACCTTAACACTAACATTAACTTTAACACTGACCCAAGACTAACACTAACACTGTACCTAAGCATTAATCATAAAACCTAACATTAATCTGAAAATTAACTCAATCCTAACTCTAACCCTAAAGATAATCTAACACTATACTACCCCTAACACACACACTACAATGAACACTAAATATTAACCCTTGCCATAATGGTAACACCAGCACTATCCCTAACCATAACACTGAAAGCTGACACTCAATCTTACCCTAACCCTAAATTTAACCCTACATGTAACTCTAACCCCAACTGTAATCTTAACCTTAACCCTATTACAACCCTAACCATAAACCTAACCCTAATCCTAAACCTAAACCTAAACCTAACCATAATCCTGAATGTAACCCTAACCTAACTGTAACCGTAACACTATCCTTAACCCTAACACTAAACATAACCCTAAACCTAACCCTAACCTAACTCTAAGTCTAAACCTAACTGTAACCCTAACCTGAACCATAATACTAACAGTAACACTAAAGCTAACCCTAACACTAACACTAAACCTAATACTAAAGGTTACTGTAACCATTTCACTAACCCTAAACCTAACCAAAAACCCTAACCCTAACTTTAACCTTAAAATTAAATCTAACTCTAAAACTAACCTTAACCCGAACTGTAAATCTAATCACAACTCTAAACAGTAACACTAACAGTAACACTAACACTAACCTTAATGCTCACACTAACCATAATAGTACCGCTAACCATAACCCTAACTATAAGCCTAAACCTAATGGTAATGGTAGCCTAACCATAACCCTAACCATAAACCTAACTGTAACTCTAACAGTAACTCTAAACCTAACCTTAAACTTGTACTAACTGTTATCCTAATCATAACCACAACCCTAACCCTAACAGTAAACCTAACCCTAAACTTAAACTTAACCATAACTGAAACTCTAACCTTCACCCTAATTAGAATACAAATGTAACTGTAAACCGAACACTAACCCTAACCCTAACCACAAACCTAACCCTAATCTTAACCCTAACCTTAAACCTAACACTAAATCTAACCCTAGACCAAATACTACTTGTAACCCTAATCCTAAGCCTCACCCTAAACCTAATGCTAACCCTAATCCTAACACTAAGTGGAACTCTAACTCTAACACTAACCCTAACATAAGCCTAATATTAAACCTAACCCTAACCCTAATACTACTTGTAACCCTAATCCTAAGCCTCACCCTAAACCTAATGCTAACCCTAATCCTAACACTAAGTGGAACTCTAACTCTAACACTAACCCTAACTGTATACCAAACCTTAATTGTAAGCCTAACTGTAACCCTAGACACATCCCTAACCCTAACACTAACACCAAAACTTAACTGTGAAGCCAACCCTAGCCTAAACTTAAGCATAACCCTATTGATAACATTAAACCTAATCCTAACCCTAACTGTAACCCTAAACTTAACTTTAACCCTAACCCTAATGGTAGCCTTAACCGTAACCATAACCCAAACCAAAATCCTATGCATACCCCTACCCTTAACACTAACCTGAACACTAACAATAACCCTAATCATAACTGTAAACTTAACTCTAACGGTAAACCTAACCATAAACCAAATCCTAACCATAGCAATGATTCCTAGCCCTAAATCTAACCATAACTGTAATTGTAAACCTAACCCTAACACTAACCATAACTGTACCACTAATACTAAACCCTAACCCTAACTTTAACCCTAAAACTAACCTTAAACTTAACCTTAACCCTAACTGTAACCCTAACATTAAACTTAACAGTAAATGAAACCCTAAACCTAAATCTCACCATAAACGTAACCCTAACCCTAACCATAACCATAACCCTAACCCTAAACCTAAAACTAATCTTAAACTTAAACATAAGACAAACATGAAGCCTAAACAAAACCGAACACTAATCATAACCCTAAGCCTAATCCTAACTCTAACAGTAAAACAAACCATAACTTTAAACCTAACAATAACCCTAACCCTAATCCTAAACCTAACCCCAACTGTAACCCTAACCATAGCCCTAACCCTAACCCTAACCCTAAACATAATGCTAACCCTAATACTAACCCTAAACCTAACCCTAACTGATACACTAATCGTAATCCTTACCATAACCCTAAAACTACACATAACCTTAACCATAAACCCTGAACTTAACCCTAACCCTAAACATAATCATAAACCTAACCATAACAGTAACCCTAAACTTAACTCTAACCGTAATCCTAATCCTAAGTGTAACCATAAACCTAAACATAACCATAACTGTAACTGTGAACCTAACCCTTACCCTAACCTTAACCCTAACTCTAACCATAACCTTATCCTTAACACTAACCCTATCCACACCCCTGAGCCTTACCCTAACCATAAACATAACCCTAAATGTAAGCCAAATGGTAAACCTAAACTTAACCCAAACCCTAACTGCAATGGTGACCCTAACCATAATGCTAAACCTAACTCTAACTATAACTGTAAACCTAACCCTAAACCTTACCCTAACTCTAACCATTAACTTAATCATAACCCTATCTGTAATACTATCCCTAACCATAACCATAACCATAACCCTAAATGTAACCCTAAACCAAACCCTAACACTAACTCTGTCTGTACCTCTAAGCCTACCCCCAATACTAACCATAAACATAACCCAAACCGCAATCCTAACCCTAATATTAACCCTAGCACTAATGCTAAGCATAACTGTAACCGTAACCATAACTTTAACCCTAACCCTAACTGTAACTCTAACCGTAACCCTCACTCAAACGCCAAGTTCTAACCCTGAATGAAACCCTTGCCTAGTCTTAACCCTAAACCTAACCCTAACACTAACACAAACCTAACATTGTCCTAAGACTAACCATAACACGAACACTAAAACTAAGCCTAAATCCTAAACCTAATACTTAACTGAACCCTAACCATAACTCCTAACCCTAATACTAAGGCTATCCTACCACTAACAGTTTCATTATCATTAAATCCTAACCCTAGCTATAACACAAATCCTAACCATAACCCTAACCTTATCTAACTTTCTCCTAAAATTTTCCTTAACCCTAAACTTAACTAAACCTAAACCTGATCCTAACATTAAATCCTAAATGGAACCCCAACTCTATCCTAACTCTTGCCCTAAACATAACCCTAACACTGAGATAACACTAACCCTAACACTATCCTAGTGCTAACCCTAACAGTAGTGCTAACACTAACACTGAACACTAACCCTAACCCTAATCCTAACACTTTCACTAACCCTAAACCTAAATCTATTCTAAACCTAGCTCTAACCCTAATAATAACCCTAACACTATCTTAAACCGCAGGCTAAATGTAACACTAAATCTTACCCTGAAACCAAACAGTGACCAGATCCCTAACTCTAACATTAACACTGACCATAAACCTAAATTATAACCCTAAACTTAAACCTATCCCTAAGTGTAACCCTAACACTAACCTTAGATTTATTCTAACTTTAATGCTAACTCTACCACTAACTCTGAACATACATCCTGAACCTAACCCTATATCTACTTTAACCCTAATCTGAAACCTAACCCTAACTGTAACCTAAAACCTAAACCTAACCCTAATGATAGTCTAGCCCTAAATCTAACCCTAACTCTAACTCTATCCTAGGTCTAATCTTAACCCTAACCCTTACTCTAAGGCTAAATCCTAATCATAACATTAACCCTAAATCTAAATCTAAATCTAAATCTATTGAAATCTAACCATAGCACTTACCCTAAAACAAACTCTAATACTATCCCCACTCTAACAATACTCTAAAACTAACCCAAACACTATCCCTAAATCCAAACACTAACCGTGATGCTGACCATAAATCTAACCCTGAATCTTACCCCAAACTCTAACAATAAATCATATACCTAACTCGAAATCATAACCCTAACCCTAATCCTAATCTTAACCACAAAACCTAACACTAAACCTAAACCTAACCCTAACCCATAATGTAACTGTAAACCTAACCCAAACTGTAAACCTAACACTACCACTAAACCTAACCCTAACCCTAAACCTAACAATAACCATAGCCCTAAATGTAACACTAACCTTAAACCTAACCCTAACCCTAAAACTAATGTAACCTGAACTGTAATCTGAACCATAACCATAACCCTAACTATAAACCTAACACTAATCTTAACCCTAACATTAAAACTAACACTAACCATAACCCTAACCGTAACATTAAACCTAAATTTAACGCTAGCCTTAAACTTAAGTGTAACCATAAGACTACCGAAAACCTAAACCTAAACAGAAGTCCAACACTAAATCTAACCTTAACCATAAACATACCCCTAACGCAAACCCTAAACCTAACTCTAACCCTAACCATAAGCTAACCCTAACCTGTACATTAACAGTTACCCTAACACAAAACCTACACTAACCCTAACTGTAACCCTAAAGCTAACCATAATCCTAACATTAATCCTAACTGAAACAATAACTGCAAGCCTAACACTAACCATAACCGTAACTGTAAGCCTAACAATAAACCTAAAACTAACCCTAACTTTAAACCTAACCCTAACTGTAAACCTAATCCTAATCCTAACCATAACCATGACCGTAACATTAAACCCTAATTGTAACCCTAACTGAAAACCTAAGTCTATCCCCAATGTTAACAATAAACCTAACCTTAACCCTAATCTTAACCCAAATGCTAATCCCAACACTATTCATAACCCTAAACCTAACACTAATCCTAACACTAACATTAATGTTAATGGTAACCATAACACTCCTACCCCCACCCCTACCCCTAACCAGAACCCTAACCCTAACATTAAATATAACACTGACCCTAACAGTAACACTAATCCTACTCCTAAACCTACCCATAACTCTAATCATAACTCTAAGCCTAACCCTAACCCTAATCATAAAACTAACCTTAACCCTAACACTAAAAATAACTGTAAAACTAACCACAACCATAACCCTAACCCAAAACGAAACCATACGCCTAATACCAAACCCAACACGAACACTAACCCTAACCCTAAATGTAACATTAACCCTAACTGTAACACTAATCCTAGCCCTAACACTAAACAAAACCTTAACCCTAAACTTAAGCCTAACCCTAACATTAACTGTAATCATCACTCTAATCCTAACCTTAAACTTAACCCTAATCATAATGCCAAACATAACCCTAAACCTAACCTTAACACTAATCCTAACACTAACCCAACCATTACACTAACCTGAACCCTAACCCTAACCATAACCATAACTCTAAACCTAGCTGTAACCCTAATCCTAACCCTAACTCTAATTGTAACCCTAACTCTAATCGTAACCATTACAGTAAACCTAACCATAAGAATAACCCTAATCGTAACCCTAACACTAACCCTATTGCTAAAACTAACGGTAACCAGAACACTAAACCTAGCACTAACACTAAACCTAAACCCTACCCATAATGATAACCCTATGTCTCACTCAAACCCTAAATTCTAACCCTAAACCTAACCACTGACTAACCATAACCCTAAACCTAAGCCTAATACACTAATCCTAGCACTGTTCTAAGACCAACAATAATTGTAAAACTAACCTAGGCCCAAAACCTAAAGCTAACACTAAAAGGAAACCTATCCCTCAATCTGCAACTTAACACTAATGATATCCTAACACTATCCTACCGATAACTTTAACACTAATCCTAACACTAACCCTACAGTAACTGCTTCTTCCCTAACCATAACACTAACCCTAACTCTACTCTTAACCCAAATCTTAACTGTAACACTAATCCTTACCCTAAAAATAACACTAAAACTAACCATAACCCTAATCCTAACCCTAAGCCTAAACATAACCCTAACCGTAAACTTAACCCTAATCCTAAACCTAACCATAAGCCTAACCAAAGCCTAAACCTAACCCCAACTGTAACACAAACCAAAACAGTAATCTTAGCCCTAACACTAATCATAGCTGTAACTCCAACCCTAAACTTAATCCTAACCATAACACTAAATATAACCCTGAACATAACCCTAGCCATATCTGTAACAGTAACCCTAACCCTAACCCTCACTGTAACCATAACAGTAACCTTTAATCTAACACTAAATCTTACTCTAATCCTATCTCTAACCGTAAACCTAACCCTAACCTTATTGCTATTACCCTAACCTTAAACCATTCATAACACTAACCCTAAACTTAACACTAACAGTAACCCTAACTATAACCCTAACCATAGCCCTAACCCAAACCTAACCACAAAAAAACTGTAACCCTCAAGCTAACCCTAACTCTAACCCTAACATTAAAGCTAACCATAACCCTATATGCAATGCTAACCCTAACCCTAACTTTACCCAAAACACTAAAACTAACCTTAAGCCCTAACCCTACTTTTCTTACCCTAACCGTAAGCCTAACCATAACCATATCTCTAACCCTACCTATAACCATATACCTAACCCTAACTCTAACCCTAACAGTAACCCCAAACCTAACCCTAACCCTAACCGATTCAGACACTAACCCTACCTCTAACCCTAATCCTAACCCTAACTCTAACTTTAACCCTAATCCTAACCCTAACCATAAATCTAACCCTAATCGTAACCGTAATTGTAACCTTAACCATAAATGTAACCCTAATCCTAACCATAACCCTAACTCTAAACCTATCCCTAACATTAACCATAAACTATCCTTAACATTAACCATTAACTCTAACTATTAACTCCCTACCTATCCCTAACATTAACCATTAACTCTAAACCTATCCCTAACTTTAACCATAACTGTAATTCTAACCCTAACATGAACCCTAAACCTAAACCATAATCCTAACCCTAACCATAACCCTAACTCACTCAAACCCTAAATTCTAATCCTAAACCTAAACATCACCTAATTGTAGCCCTAACCCTAACCCTAACACTAACACTAACCCTAAGTCTAAATTCTAAATAAAACACTCAACTAAACCCTAAGCCTCAATCCTCAAATTAACACTAAAGCTATCCTAACACTATTCTACCCATAACACTAACACAATCCCTAAAGCTAAATCCTAAACCTAGCTCTAACCCTAACCTTAACCATAACACTAACACTAACACTAACACTAACACTAACTTTATCCTAACATTCATTTTACACAAAGCCTAACACTAAACCTAACCCTAAATCCTGACTCTAATGCTGATCCTATCCTTAAGTCCTAAAGGGTAGCCTCTCTCCTAAATCTTGTCTTAACATTAATAATAAGCCTAACACTATCCTACAGCTAACACTAAAACTAACCCTGACCCTAACCCTAACACTGAAATCTAACACTCACCCTAACACTAACTTCAACCCTCACCGAAACCCTAAACCTAACATAACACCAATCCTAACCCTAACCCTAACCCTAACTCTAACCCTAACCTTAAAACTAACTGTAACCATAAACATAAGCTTAAACCTAACCCTATAACTAACAATAACAATAAAACTGATGCTAACACTTAACCCTAACTCTAAACCTTACCATAAATCTAACCCTAACCAAAACTGTGTACGTATACCTAATTATAAACCTAACCCTAACCATAACTCTAACACTAAACATAATGCTAAACCTCACCCTAACTCTAATCCTATCTATAACCAAAACCATAACCGTAATAGTAACGCTAACCATAAACATAACCCTAAACTTAAATCTAACCATAACCCTAACTCTAACTCTAAACCTAATTCTAAACTTATCTCTAATGATAACACCAATCCTAACACTAACTCTAACACTAATCCTAATCAAAACCCTAACTGTAAACCTAACCGTAAACCTAAACCTAACCCCAACCATAACCATAAGTTTAAATGTCACCATAACCTCTAACCTCAAATCTAAACCTAAACCTAACCCTAAACCTAAACCTAACCCATAACCATATCCACAACAAAAATCCTAACCCTAACAGTAAACATAATCCTAAATCTGACCATAAAATTAACCATGATCCTAACTAAACCATAAACCTAGCTGTAACTCTAACCCAAACTCTAACCTTAATCCTAACAGTAACTGTATCCCTTAACTTAACAGTAACCATAACCACAATCCTAACCCTAACACTAAACCTAACATTAACTGTAACCCTAACCCAAACTATGCTCAAAACTTAACTGAAAACCTAACCATAACTGAAATCCTTACCATAAACCTAAACCTAACCTTAACATTAACACTAACCCTAACCGTAATACTAACACTAACCCTAACTCTAAACGTAAGCCTAATGGTAAACAGAAATGGAAACCTAACCCTAACGTACTCATAATCATAAACTGAAGCCTGATTGTAAGCCTAACCCTAAAACTTCACCTAACTCTAAACCTAACCCTAATCCTAAACCTAACCAAAATCCTAAACCTAACCCTAAACATAACCCTAAATAACAGTAACCATAACCCTAAAATAACCATAATCATAACATTAACACAAATGCTAAGCCTAACTACTAAACCTAATAATAAACATAATTCTAACCATACCCGTAACTCTAAGAGTAACCATATACCTAACCCTAACCATAGCCATAAACTAACCCCTAACCCTAAACTTAACCCTAACCCAAACAATAGCAGTAACCCTAACTGTAAACATAACCCTAACCCTACCATAACAGTAACCCTAATGCAAAACCTAACTTTAAGCCTAACCCTAACTGTAACCATAATTGTAACCCTAAACATAAACTTAATCCTCACCTTAACACTAAACATAAGCCAAACACTAAATCTAACCCTAAATGTAACTGTAACTCTAACATTAACTCCAACCCTAACCCTAATAATAACACTAAACCTAACCCTAACCTTAATCATAGGCCTACCCTAAATCCTATCCCTAACAGTAAACCTAACCTTACCACTATTCATAAACTCATCAAATAATTGTAATCTTAGCTATAAACATAAACATAAACATACACGTAAACCTAATGATAACCTTAACTGTAGCCATAACCCCAATCTTAACCCTAACACTAACCCTAAGTCTAACCCTATCCTTAACTCTAACTATAACCATAACCTTAACCCTAACACTAATCCTAACCCTAGACAGTAAACCTAAGCCAAACAGTAACACTAAAAGTAGCCCTAAGCCTAATACAAACCCTAACGCATAACTCTAACCATAACTCTAACCCTGACTCTAAAACAAAACCTAACTCAACAGTAACACAAATCCTAACACTGACCCAAATCCTAAACATAACCTTAACAGTAACACTAACCCTAACCATAAAACTAACTATAACCATAAACCAAACTGTAACTGTAATCTTAGCCCTAACACTAATCCTATCCCTAACCCTAACACTAAAATTAACCTTAAACAACCCTAACCCTATCTGTAACAATAACCTTAACCAAAACACTAACCGTACCCTAAACATAAACTTAACTCTAACCATTACCCTTACCCTAACACTAACCGAAACACTGAACATAACCTTGACTCTAACCCTAAACCTAATCATAACTCTAACCATACCCTAACCCTAACACTAATCCTAACACTAAACTTAACCATAACCACAACTCTAAACATAACCCTAACCTAACCCTAACCCTAAACTTAAAGTTAACCATAACCCTAAATGTAATATTAATCCTAAATCTATACCCATCAATAACAATAAAACTAACCCTAATCCTAAACCCTAACTCTAAAACTTACCCTAACTCTAACCCTAAACATAACCATATCCCTAAACCTAACCATAATCCTAAAATTTACCATAAATCTAATGCTAACCATATACTTAAACCTAACTCTAACCCTAAACCCCACTGTAATCATACCCATACCCATAACCATAACCCAAACCCAAACCTTAAACATAACTCTAAACCTAACCACAACAGTAACCCTAACCCTAATGTAAACCCTAACCATAACCCTAACTCTAATGCTAAACCTAACCCTAACCCTAATTCTAAACTTATTCCTAACTATAGCCCTAAACCTAACACTAATCCTAACACTAACCCTAAACCTAAATCTAACTGTAACTCTAACTTTAGCCCTAATCCTAACCCAAACATAACCATAAGTCTGAACCTCACCATAATGTCTAAAGCTAACTCTAAATTTAAATCTAACCCTAAAACTAACCATAACCATATGCCTGACCCTAACTCTAATCTTAACACGAAATGTAAATGTAATCCTAGACTCAACCCTAACCCTAAATAACCCTAAACCTATCCATAACCCCTAAACCTAAATCTAAGCCAAATGCTAAACTTAAACCTAACTGTAACTGTATCCATAACCCTAACTGTAACTGTAACCACAACCCTAAACCTAACCCTAAAACTAAACCTAAACTTAACCCTAAACCTAAACATAAACTTAACCCTAAATGTAACCCAAACCCTAAAACTAATCTAACCCTAACCTAACCATAACCCAAACCCAAAACCTAACCCACACCCTAAACGTAATCGCAAACCTTACCATAACCCTAATCCTACCACTACACCTAATGCTAACCTTAACTGTAACACTAACCATAAACATGAGCCTAAAGGTAAACATAGATGTCAACCTACCCTAACCCTAAGCATAACCCTTACCCTAACCATAACTGTAATCCTAAACCTAACACTTCACCTAAGCCTATCCCTAAACCTCACCTGAATCCTAAGCTAAAAATAGCCCTAATGCTAACCTTAACCCTAACCCTACACCCATCAGTAAATGTAACTCTAACACTAACCTTAACTCTGAAGCTAAACCTAATCCTAACCATAAACATAATTCTAACCCTAATCCTAACCTTAACACTAACCTTTTACCCTAACTATAACTCTAACCCTAACTGTAACCATAACCATAATGGTAATCCTAAACCTAATCGTAACACTAAGCCTAACCTTAACGCTAACCATTACCCTAATCCTAACTGTAACAATAACCATAACAGTAAACATAATCTTAACCATAACCCTAGCTCTAAACATAACTTTAAAGCTAAACATAACCCTAAACTGAATGCTAAAACCAACCCTAACCCTAACCATAACCCTTAAACAAAACATAACCCCTAACCCTAACTCTAACTGTTACCATTACACTAAACATAACTGTATCCCTACCCCTAAAAGTAACCTTTACTGTAACCCTAAACCTAAAGGTAAGCCACACCCTAACCCTAACAGTAACCTTAAACCTAACTGTAATGGTAAACCAAACCATAATGGTAATCCTAGCCCTAAAACTAACTACAACTCTAACCCTAACCCTGACATTAAACCTAACCATAACACTAAATATAACCCTAAACATAACCCTAACACTATCTGTAACAATAACCATAACCATAACCCAAACCGTAACCGTAAGCCACACCCAAAACCTAACACTAACCCATACACTAACTATAACCCTAATCTTAAACATAAACCTAAACCTAACCCTATCTTTAACTGTAACCGTAACCTTAACCCAATTCATTATCATAAACCTAAATCTAACACTAACAGTAATTGTAACCCTAACCCTAACCCTAACCCTAACCAAACCCTAACTGCAATGTGAACCATAACCCTGAACCTAACTGTAACTCTAAACCTAACCTTAAAGCTAAGCATAACCCTAAATGTAATCCTAATCCTAGCCATAATCATAGCACTAAAACTAACCCTAATTTCTAGCCCTAATTCTAACTCTTTCTCTAACACTAATCCTAACCATAACCATATAGCTACCCCTAAACATAACCCTAAGCCTAACCCTAACTCTAACCCTAAACCTAACCCTAACTGTAACTGTAACCTGAACACTAACTGTAACACTAAACCTAATTCTAACCCTACCCATAACCCTAACACTAACCCTAAAATAACCCTAACTCTAACTTTAACCATAACCATAACCATAACCATACGCTAACCATAAATGTAAACATGATCCTAACTGTAACCCTAACCATAAGCCTATCACTAACTTTAACCATAACTGTAACCCTAACACTAACACTAAACCTAAGTCTAAATCCTAAACCTAACAAAAACTGAAACTTAAGCCTCAATCCTAATATTAACACTAACACTATCCTAACACTACCCTACTCCTAACAAGAACACAATCCCTAATGCTAACTGCTAACCCTAGCCATAACCCTAACCCTAATTGTAACACTAACACTGACTCTATCCTAACGATCACTTTAGCACAAAGCCTAACACTACACCTTACCCTTATTCCTGAACCTAACACTGATCCTAACCTTAAGTCCTAACGGGATCCCTAACTCTACCCTAGCTCTTGCCTTAACCATAACAATAACATTAACCCTAACAGTATCCTACTGATAACACTAACACTAACACTAATCCTTACCCTAACCCTAATCCTAAACCTAACTGTAATGCTAAACTTAACCCTTACCGAAACTGTAAACTTAACACAAACCATAACCCTGATAATAACCCTAACCCTAACCCTAATCCATAAGCCTAATACTAACCCTAATCCTAAACCTAACAGTAACCCTAACCATAACCGGAACTGGAACCCTAAACTTAGCCTTAACTGCAACCATAACCGTAAACCTAACTCTAAACCTAAACCTAACTGTAGCCTAACTGTAACCCTAACAATAACACTAACCTTAACTCTAAATTTCTCCTAACATTCACCTTAACACTAAACCTAACACTAAACTTAACCCTAAATCCTGTATCTAACTCTGATCCTAACATTAAGTTCTAATGGGTAGCCTAACTCTCCTAAAACTTGACTTAACACTAACAATAACACTAAGTCTAACACTATCCTACTGCTAACACTAACACTAATCCTAACCCTAACTGTGAAACCTAATACTCACCCTAACACTAACTCTAACACTAACCCTAACCATAACTGTAAACCTAACCCTAACTGTAACCCTAACCCTAAGGCTAAACCTAACTCTAAACCTATCCCAAAACCTAACCCTAACTGTATCCCTAAGCCTAACAGTAACACTAACCCTAACCATAACGGTAACCATAACCATAATCATAACCCTAAATCTAACAATCTAACAGTAATTCTAACTCTAACCATAACCATAATCCTAACTCTAACCTTCAATCTAATTGTAACCATAAATGTAATCCTTACCCTAACCCTATACCTAACAATAATAATAAAACTAATCCTAACCACTTATGCTGACTCTAACCCATACCCTAAGTCTAATGCTAACCATAACCATATCAGTATACATAACCGTGACCTTAACCCTTCCCATAACTTTAATGCTAACCACAAGGCTCATCTTAACCCTAACTCTAACCCTATCCATAACCATAATTGTAACCTAAACCTTTAACCCTAACTCTAAACCCAAACCTATCTCAAACTCTAACTGTAACCACATCCCTAACTCTAACCCTAACCCAACTCTAACCATAAGCTTAATGCTAATGCCAACCTGAAACTTAAACATAATCCTAAACCTAACCATAACACTTAACACTAACTCTAACCCAAACACTAAACTTAATCCTAACTGTAACTGTATCTCTAACCCTAACCATAACTGTAATCTTAACCATAACTCTAACCCTAACACTAACCCTAAGCTTGAATGTAAACATAACCCTAAACATAACTCAAAACCTAAACATAACCCTAACCCTACCTCTAACATGAAACCTAACCATAACAGTAAACATAACCATAACCCTTACTGTAACCCTAACACCAAGCCTACCTCTAACCCTAATCTTAACCTTAACACTAACCCTAAACCTATCCCTAACACTAACCTGAAACATAACCCTAAATGTAAGCCTAATAGTAAATATAAACGTGAACCTAGCCCTAACCCTTACCATAATCCTAAAACTAACCATAACCCTAACCCTAACTGTAATGTTAACCCTAAACCTAACAGTAACCATATCCTTAACCATAAATGTAACCATAGCACTAACACAAATGCTTACCCTAACCTCTAACCTTAACACTAAACCTAACCCTAACTATAACTCTAACAGTAACCATGTACCTAGCCCTAACCGTAAAGGTAAAACTAACCCAGAACATAATCATAACCCGAACCCAAACCCTAACACAAACAGTAAACATAAAAGTAATTGAAACCCTAATTCTATATCTTAACATAACAATACCCTTAATCCTATTCTTAACCCTAAACCCAAATGTAATCACAACCGTAAACATAACCCTAAACCTACCCATAACACTAACACTAAACTGAAAGCTAACCATAATCCTAAAGGTAATACTAATCCTAATCCTAACACTAACCATAACACTATAAGTAGCACTAAAACCTAACCCTAACTCTGAATCTTACCCTAACACTACACCTAAACATAACCATACCCCTAGCCCTAACAGTAACTACAACTCAAACCCTAACCTTAAACTTGAATGTAACCTTAACCCTAACCCTAACTGTAACCCTAAACCTAATCCTAACTATAACCCTAATACTACCTCTAACCCTAGCCCTAAGCTAAACCTTAACCATAACTCTAACCGTAACCACAACCCAAAACCTAACCATAGCTCTAAGCCTAACCGGAACCCAAAACAACCATAACTACAACCCTAAATCTAATCCTAAACCTAAGTCTAACCATACCTATAACTCTAACCATAACCCTAGCCCTAACACTTACTCTAACCCTAACCTTAGTCCTAACCACAACAGTAATGCTAATCCTAACCTTAACCATAACCCTAAGTGTAACCTTAAACCTAATAGTAACCCTAACTGTACCGTAATACTTAACCCTAATCCTAAACCCAATCCTAACCATAACATTGACCTTAAACCTAACACTAACACTAACACTAACAGAAACCCTAAACCTAAAAATAAACCTAACCTTAACTGTAACCCTTAGCCTAAGCCTAACATTAAAACTAATCCTATCCCTAACTCTAGATGCAAAACTAAAGCTATCCATAACCCTAAACTTAACCCTAACACTAATCATAAACCTAACCATAACCCTAAACTAACTGTAATACTAACCCCAAATGTAACCCTTAACCTAAACCCAATCCTAACCCTAACTTTAATCCTAACCATCACCATAACTGTAACACTAATAATAACCCTTACCATAGCCCTAGCCATAAACATAATCATAACCAGAACCCTGACACTAAAATTAACTGTAGCCCTAAATGTAAGACTAATGCTAAATCTAAATCTAAACATAAATGTAATCCTAACTAACCATAACTACAACCCTAACAGTAACTGTAACACTAACCCTATACCTAACCCTAACCCTAAACATAACCCTAACCCTAGCCATAACCCTAATCCTAAATGTAACCCTAACCCTAAATCTGACACTAACACTAACCCTAAAAGTAACCCTTCCTCTGACACAGGCATGGAATAAACATAATCGTAATCTTAAAACTAACGCTAAATCTAACCCAAAACCTAGCCCTAACCTGAAACATAACCATAAACTAAATCTAACCTTAAACATAATATTAAGCCTAATACTAACCACAACCCCAATCTTAAATCTAACCCTAAACATTACTCTAATCTTAACCTTAAAACTAAACCTAACCCTAATCCAAACCATAACACTAACCCTAATTGTACCTCTAACCTAAAACCCTAATCCAAACCCTAAACCTAATGGCAAAACTAACCATAACACTAACCCTAAAGCTAACCGTACCCTAACCATAATTATAACTCTAAACCTAACCCTAACCATAACCCTAAACGTAACCCTAACCATAAATGTAGTGCTAAACCTAAATGTAAGCCTAACACTTATCACAAACCTAAACCTAACTCTAATCATAAACTTAACCCTAAATGTAACTCTAACACTAAACATAACCCTGTCTAAATGTAACCCTAACCTAACCTTAATCGTAACCATAACCCAAACCCTAACTCTATCCCTAAATGTAACTGTAACCCTAAACAACCCTAAACCTAACCCTAACCCTAATACTAACCCTAACCTTATGCCTAACCATAATTCTTACCCTAAACTTAAACCTAACCCTAAACCTATCTTTAAACCTAACTCTAACTGTATCAATACCATAATCCTAATGCTAAACCTAACTGTAACCCTAATTGTAACCCTAACTCTAACCCTAACCCTCAACATAAACCTAACCCCAATCGTAAATGTAATTCTAGCACTAACCCTATCCTTAACCCTAACCCTAACCATAACTCTAACCCTAACCATAAACCTAACTGTAATGGTAACGCTAACCATAACTGTAACACTAAGCCAAACTCTAAGCCTAACCATAATCCTAATTCTAAACATAACCTTAACTCTAACCATAACCCTAATCCTAATCGTAAACCTATCACTACCCCTAAACATAAATCTAAGGTAAAAGTAACCCTAAACCTAACCCTAACACTAACAACTGCAAAACTAACCCTAAACCTAAGTCTATCCCTAAAAGTAACCATAACCCTAAACCAAACCCTTAAAGTAATACTTACAATAGCCTCAACCCTAACCATAACCATAACCCTAACTTAAAACTTAACATAGTTGACACCCTAAACTTGACCCTAACTGTAATCTCATCCATAACCCTAACTCTAACACTAAATGTAAACCTAAACCTACACTTAAGCCTAACCATAACAGCAAATCTAACACTAACCCTAACCCTAACTGTAACCCTAATCGTAAACCTAACCCTAACCATGCCACTAATTCTGTCCCTCATAGTAACCCTAACTGTAACCCTAACTCTAAATGTAATCATATCCCTAACACTAACCGTAATACTAAACCTAACCCTAAACATAAACCTAACCCTAACCCTAACCCTAACCGTAACCATAACCCTAATCCTAAGTCTAAAACTAAACCTAAATGTAACACTGAGCCTAAACGTAACACTAACCATAAACCTAACCCTAACTGTAACCCTAATCCTAACCCTAACTGTAACCACAGTCTTCACCATAAACATAACTCTAAACATAACACTGACCTAATTCTAACCATAACCCTAACCCTAAACATAAACCTACCCCTAACAACACTAATTGTAACTGTAAACTTACAAGAAATACTAACCATAACACTAAACTTAACCATCTCCATAAACCTAATCTTAACTGTAACCCTAAACCAAAACCTAACTATAACCCTAACATTAACCATAACACGAAACCCAACTGTAAACCTAACAGTAACACTAATCATAACAATAACACTAATACTAACCCTAACCATAAAACTAACTTTAACCCAAAATGTAAAAATAAATCTAAACCTAACCCTTACTGTAAAACTAAACTAAACCTAACCCTAAACCTAACCCTACCTGTAAAACTAACCATAAAACTAACACTAAACCTAAACATAACCCTAAGTGTAATGCTAACTCTAACCCTAACTCTAACCACAAGCCTAACCCCAACAATAACCCTAATCACAACCATAACCCTAACTCTAAACATACCTCTAAACCTAACTGTAAAAGTAACACTAACCCTAACACTAAATGTAACCCTAAACCGAAACCTAACCTTAACACTAACTCTAACTCTAACCCTAACACTAAACATAACCTCAATGCAAAAACGAACCATAAACCTAACAGTAACGCTAAACATAATGGTAACTGCAACACTAACCATAACCCTAACCCTAACTGTAACACTAACCATACACCAGACTGTAACTCTAGCCCTAACCCTAACCATAAGCATAATACAAATACTAACTGTAACCCGAACCATAATCCTAACGCTAATTCTAACCCTAAACATAACTATAACCATATCTATAACCGAAATTGTAACCCTAACCTTAAGTGAAACCCTAACCATAACACTAACCCTAACAGTAAATGTAACCTTATCGCTAACCTAAACCTAAAATTTTCCCTAATCTAACCATAACTCTTACACTAAACATAACACTAACCATAAACCTAACCCTTACCATCACCGTAACCATAACACTAACCCGGACCATAACTGAAACCCTAATCTTAGACATAAGCCAAACTTTAACCCTAACCCTAACAGTAAACAAAACCATAACTCTAAACTTAAACCTAACCCTAACCCTAAACATAAACATAAACATAAACATAAACATAAACCTAATCATAACTGTAACCATAATGATAATTCTAAACTAACCTTAACCCTAACCATAACACTAACCCAAACCTAAAGCCTAAGCCTAACCTTAATCATAACTCTAAACTTAACCTTAACCCTAACCTAACACTACCCTTTCTCTAACTCTGTACCTAACAGTAACCTTGAAAATAACCTAAACCCTAAATCTAACACTAAAACTAACCCTAACTATAATTGTAACTGTATCTCTAACCCTAAACATAATACTAAACATAATACTAAATGGTAATTGTAACCATAACCCTAACTATAACCCTAAACCTAATAGTAATCCTAACCCTAATAGTAATCCTAAATGAAGCACTAACTCTAACGGTAACCCTAACAGTAAAGGTAACCCTAAAAGTAAATGTAGCTCTAAACCTAACGTAACCCTAACTATAACCCTAACCCTAACCCTAATGCTAAGTCTAAGCATTACCCTAGCCATAACCATAACCCTAACCTTAAACTTAACTATCACTGGAATACTAACCATAGCCCTGACCCTAACCATAACAATAACCATAACCCTAAACCTAAACCTAAACGTAAGCCTAACCTTAAGACTAACCCTAACATTAAAAAAGTATCCCCAACCGTAACTGAAAACCTAACTCTAACCATAACCCTAACCCTAACAGTAAATATAACCCAAAGCATACCCCTAATATTAAACCTAACATTAACACTAACCTAACCCTAAAACAAATATAACTCTACCATAACTGTCACCCTTAACCTAAACCTAACCCTGACACCGAAACATGACTGAAACCCTAACCCCAACTCTAACCCTAAACATAGCTTTAACTCTATGCTTAAACTGATCTCTAACACATACTCTAACCCTAACTGTAAACCTAACCCCAACCGTAAACTCAACCCTAACCCTAACCTTAACCGTAACCCTAACCCAAAACCTAACCCCAACAGTAAATGTAATCCAGACACTATTCTAAACCCTATCCCTAATCCTAACCCTAAACCTAACCCTAACACTAACAATAGCCATAACCCTATTGCTAACCCTAAATGTAACCCTAACCCACAATATAATGCTAACCTTCACCCTAACCCAAATGACATATGTAAACGTAACCCTAACCCTAATTGTAATCCTAACCCTAACAACCCTAACCATAACTGTAACCCCAAACTTAACCTTAAACTTAAACCTAGCCTTACCACTTATCATAGCCCTAACCATAAACATAACCCTAACCCAAACCCTAACTTTAACCTTCACCATAAAACTGATACTAAACCTAACCCTAATCCTAAAAGTAACCCTAACCCTAAACTTAATGCTAACCATAAGCCTAAAAATACCCCTAACTGTAACTGTAACTGTAACTCTAAAACTAAGCTTATCCCTACATGTAACTGTACCCTGACCCCAATCCTAAATGTAACCCTGAACTTAATACTAACCCTAACCTGAAACTGAACTCTAACCATAACCCTAACCCTAACAGTAACCCTAATCCTAACCATAAATGTAACCCTAACCTTAACAGTAACTGTATCCCTAATTCTATTCCTTCCTGTAATCATAACCCTAACCCTAACTATAACTGTAAACCTAACCCTAATAATAAACCTAACACTAACACCAACTTTAAACATAACCCTAACGATAACTGTAAACCTAAATCTAACACTAAATCTAAACCTAACCCTACCCTTGACTGTAACCCTAACACTAAACCTTACTATAAGCCTAAACTTAAGCCTAACCATAACCCTAACTCTAAAAATAACCTTAAGTCTAACAAATAGCACTAAATCTAACTGTAACAATATTCTAACTCTAACCATAACCATAACAATAACCCTAACCCTAACACTTACCTTAACCATAAATGTAACACTCACTGTAACTGTAACTCTAAACTAAAACTTAATTATAGCCATAACCCTAACCGTAACTGTAACCCTAACCCTAAACTTAATCCTAAAACAAAAAGTAACCCTTACTGAAACCTAACTCTAACAGTAATCATATCCCTAATCATAACTCTAGCCTTAACCCAAAACCTAACCATAATGCTAATTGTAAACCTAACCCCTGAGCTAACCCTAACCCTAACCCTACACCTAACATAACACTAACCATATACCTAACCCTAATGGTAACTGTAACTGTAACCCTAAACATAAAGCTAACCCTAAACATAACCGTATGCATAATGCTAACAATAACCCTAACGCGAACAATAACCCTAACTATATCCATTAACCTAAACACAACCATAAACATAAACATAACTGTAACCCTAATGACAACTGTAATTCTAACCCTCACTGTGTAGCTAACTATACCCATAACCCTAAAGCTAGCCCTAACCTTAACAATAACCATAACCTTAAACATAACCTGAACACTAACCACAACCCTAAACCCAACTGTAACCCTAACCATAATAATAACTGTGACAAAACCATAACCCTATCCATAAAACTAACTGAAAAACTAATCCTAACTCTAACCATACCCTTAACCCTAATCCTAACCCTAACATAATCCTAACCGTAAATGTAACCATAACCCTAACCCTAAAAGTAACCTAACCCAAATCATAACCCTAACACTAAACATAACTGTAACCCTAAGCCTAAACCTAACTCTAACCCTAACAGTATAACTAACGCTAACTGTAACACTTATGCTAACTGTAGCCCTAACCATAACCCTAACCCTAACCTTATCCCTAACCATAACCTTAACACTAACGCTAATCCAACCTGTAACCCTTACCCTAGACCTAAACCTAACCCTAACAGTCACAGTAACTGTAACCCTAAACTTAACCCTAAGCATGATCCTAAACCTAATCATAACCGTAACACTAACCATAACTCTAACATTAACAATAAACCTAAACAGAAGTCTAAACCTAACTCTAACCCTAAACCTAACCATAAACTTATCCCTTACCCTAACCCTAACTCTAAACATAATCCTAACCATAATGTTAATACTAAAGGAATACACAATGCTAAACCTAACACTAATCCATACCCTAACCCTATCCCTAACCTTAACACTAACCATCCCCCTGGACCTAATCCTAAACCTAAAAGTAACAATAACCCTAATCTTAACCTTAACCATACCCTTACCCTAACCCTAATGATAACTCTAACCCTAAACTTAACGTTAACCATATCACTAACCCTAACCGTAACCCTAAACCTAATCCTATCCATAACCTTAACCACAGACTTCAACATAAACAGAACCCTAACCCTAAACCTAATATTAAATGAAATCATAACACTCACACTGACACTAAACTACAACTAACCTGAACACTAACCCTAACCCTAACCATAAATGTAACCCTAACCCTAACCGTAAACATAACCATAACACTAACCCTAACCTTAACCTTTCCCCTAAATCTAACACAAACCATAACCCAAACAGTAACTCTAATCCTAAACCTAACCCTTAACATAACACTTATCATATACCTGACCCTAAACCTATATCTAATACTGTCACTGCAACTCTAACTCTAAGTCTAACAGTAAGCCTAATGCTATGTGTAACCTTAACCCTAACCCTAGCGAGAACCACAACTCTAACCGCACCCTAACCCTAAGCATAACCCTAACACTAACCATAACTGTAACCCTAACACTAACCCTACCTCTCACCGTAACCATAAATTGAATCCTATCCAAAATGAAACACTAACCCTAACCCTAACAGTAATGGTAACCCTATCCCTAAATGTATCCTAACCCTAACTGTAACCCTAACACTAAAGGTAATCCTAACGCTAACCCTAACCTTAACAGTAACCATAAACCTAAACCAAAACCTAAAACTAACATTAACTCTAACCCTAACCATCAATGTTAACTCTAACCCTAACTGTAATCCTAATCCTAAGCCTAACTGTAAACCTAACCCTAACACTAACCCTAAACACAACACTAACACTAACCCTGAGCCTAACATAAAACTTAAACCAAACTCTAACCCTGACTAGCACTGTAACTGTAACCCTAACTTTAACCCTAAAGCTACACTTAAACCTAACCATAAATATAACACAAACTCTGTTAACCCTTATCATAACCCTAACTGAACGCCTAATCATGAACCTAATGTAACCTTAACTGCAATGGTAACCTGAACTGTAACCAAAACACTAACCCTAACCCTAAACCTAAATGTAACCTGACCCCTAACTGTAATGCTAACACTAGCAGTAACACTGCCCTAAACACGAAGCTAACCTTAACCCTAACCATCCCCTACCATAAACCTAAACCTAACCCTTTCGCTAACCATAAGCTTAACCCTGACTATAACCATAAACATACCTATAACTCTAACTGTAATCCTTACCCTAACCCTAATTCTAACTGTAACATTAACTCTAAACCTAAAACTAATACTAAGCCTAACTGTAACTGTAACCCTAATGTTAACTTTAACCATAACCCTTAACCTAACACTAACACTAAACTTAACCCTAAACTTATCGGTAACAGTAACCTATCCCTAACCCTAACACTAACCATAACTCTAACCCTAACACTAAATGTAATCATAACACTACTCATAAATGTAACTGTAACCATAAACCTAACCCTAATCCTAATCATAAGCCTAAGTTACATAACTGTAACCAATTACCCTAAACCTAAACATAAAATCTAGCCATAATCCTAACCATAATCCTAACACTAAATGTAAACGTAAATGTAAATGTAACACTCACACTAACCCTATCCCTCACCCAAACCGTACTGATACCATAAACCTAATCTTAAACGTAACTCTAACCATAATGCTAACAACAAAACTAAAACTGACACTAACTGCAACAATAACCTTAACACTAAACATAAGCCTAACCTAGCAGTAAGCTTAAGCCTAAAGATAAACTTAACCATAAACATAGCAGTAACCCTAACTGTAAACCTAAAACTAAACCTAACCCTAAACCTAACACTAACCCTAAAACTATCATAAGTCAAACCCTAACCATAATCCTAACCATGATGCTAAATGTAACCCTAAACCTAACTCTACCCATAACCATAACCAAAAGCCTAAACCTAAAACTAACCCTAAACCTAAATATAACAGCCACCCTAACAATAATTGTATCTCTAATGTTACTGTAACCCTACCCTAACCATAACCTTAACCCTAACACTAAACATAACCTTAAACATAATGCTAACCCTAACCCTATCGCTAAACCTAAACCTCAACTTAACCCTACAGTAACAGTAACATTAACTATAACCTTAAATATAACTGTAACTTTAATCCTAACCCTAACTGTAACCATAATCCTAACCAAAAACTAACCTAATGCCAAAGCTAAATCTAACCATAACCTTAATCATAACAGTAACTGAACCACAACCCTAATGCTAAACCTAACCGAAACTGTAACTCTAACACTAACCTTAATTTTAACCATAATCCTAAACCTAAACCTAACTCTAACTCTAACACTAAACATAATCATAACTTTAACCCAAGCTATAACCATAATACTAACTGTAACATTAAAACTAACTTCAACTGTAACCCTAACACTAACCCTAACTGTAAGCTAAACTTAACCCTTCCTGCAACCATAACCATAACCCTAACCATAAACATAAACCTAGACCTAACCCTGATTTACCTGTAAAACTAATCGTATCTGCATCCATAACTCTAACCCTAATCCTAATGTTAACCGCAACCTTAACACTAAACGTAACCATAACCATAACAGTACCACAACCCTAAACCTAAACCTAACTAACCGTAACACTAAACTTAACCCTAAGTACAACTATAACACTAACCATAACCCTAAGTACAACCATAACACTAACCATAAAACTAAACCTAAATGTAAAGTTAACCCTAACCCTAAAAGTAAGCCAAAAGCTAGCCATAAACCTAGTTGTGAACCTAACAGTAACCCTAAACCTAACTCTAACCCTAACCATACCTACAACAAACTCTAACCTTAAACCTAACAGTAACCATAACCGTAACTTTAAACTGAACCCCAAACTTAACCCTAAAGTTATCGCTAACACTAAAGCTAATCCTGACCCTAACCCTTACATTAACCTTAACCATAATCAAAAACAATACTAACATTAACCTTAAACTTAAACTTAATTGTAACCCTAAGCCTAAACCTAACACTAATACTAAGCTAAACTATAAACTTAACATTAAAAATAACTCTAATCCTAACTGTATCCCTAATCCACATTGTAACCCTAACTCTAACCCTAAATGTAGCTCTAAGTGTAAATCTAATCCTAACCAAACCCTTGTTGTATCTATAAATGTAACCATAACCCTAACCTTAACACTAACCACTACCCTAACCCTAATCATAAGGCTAACTGTAACCATAATCTTAAACCTAAACCAAACACTAACCCTAAACCTAACTGTAATACTAACCCTAACCCTAAATGTAACACTAATCATAACCTTAAGTCTAATTCTAGCCATAACCCTAACACTAACTGAACCATAATAACCCTAATCCTAACTCTAACCATAACCCAAATCAAACCAATGCTAACCCTAACTTCAAACATCACCTAAACCTCACCATAACCATAACCATGACAATAACCTAATTGGAACCCTAGATGTAAATCTAAACCTAACCGTAACCTAAGTATACCACTAACACTAACCCAACTATAAACGTATCCCTAAACCTAAACGTAATCCAACCATAACCCTAATCATAACTTTAACGCTAAGCATAAATGTAAACTTAACCATAACCATAACTAATCTTAACTCTAATCTGAACCCTACTTGTAACCCTAACCATAACCGTAAAACTAACCTTAACCCTAACCCAAACCTAACACCAACCCTAAGCATACACCTACCAGAACTCTAATCCTAACCCTATATCTAATCATACTACTTAACATAACTTAAATACTAAAAGAAAGCCTAACCCTAAACAAAGACTAACCCTAACTGTTCTCATAAACCTAACATTAAACCTAAACCTAACCCTAAACCCTATCTAACCCTAAACCTAATTCTAACTCTTAACCTAACCATAACCCTAAACCTAACCTTAACCCTAACACTAACCCTAACTTTAACCCTAACCTTAAACTTAACCAATATCCTAAACATAACCATAACCCTAAATCTAAAGGTAAACATAAACCTAACCTTAACTAAAATCCTAATCCTAACCCTAATCCTAACCATAAGCATAACCCTAACCATAACCCTAACCATAATGCTAACCCAAAGCATAACACTAAACCTAAGTTTAACACTAATCCTAAATGTAAACCTAACCATAACCCTAACCTAACCCTAACTCTAACCTAAACCTAGCCCTAAGCTAACAATAACTCTAACACAAAACCTAAACATAGACCTAATCCTGACTCTAACATTACCAAACCCTATCCTTAACTGTAACTCTCAACCTATACTTAACCCTAACCCAAAATCTAAACCTAACCCTAACCATAATCCTAACCCTAACTGTAACTCTAACCTTAACCAGTAAGGTAACCCTAACCCTAACACTAGCACAAAGTTTAACTGTAACCCTAACCTTAGCCCTAAATCTAACCCTAACCATACAACTACCATGATGCTAATCCCAATGCTAAACTTAAGTGAAACACTAATCATAAACAGAACCCTAACCCTAAACCTAACCATAACAATAACCCTAAACCTAACCCTAACCCTAACCATAGGGCGAACTCTCACCCTAACCATAACCCTAAATCTATGCCTAATGCTATACCTAAACTTAACACTAACCATAAATGTAACCCTAACACTAAATCTAACATTATCATGTACCCTAACTCTAACACCAACCCTAACTGTACCACTTACTGTAAGCCTGAAACTAACCCTAATCATAAAACTAACTGTAACCACAACCATAACTGCAACCCTCACTATAAATGTAACCCTAATCCTAACAATAATCATAACCTTAACTTTAACCCTAACCCTAACTGTAAAGCTAACCCTAGCCCTTACAATCCCCTATAATAACCCTACAACTAACCCTATTTCTACTGTAACTCTAACACTGGCAATAACCGTACATCTAACCATAACCCTAATGTAATCTTAAACCTAACCATAACCCTAATCCTCACCATAACCCTAACCATAAAGCTAACACTAATACTAAGCCTAACCATTACCATAACCCTAATGGTAATCCCAACAGTAAACCTAACCCTAACTGTAACCATAATCCTAAACCTAACCCTAACACTAAACTTAATCCTCACCTTAATGGTAAATGTAACCCTAAAACTAGCCATAACCATAACCATAAAATAACTATAACTCTAATCTTAAATCTAATCATAACACTACTCCTAACCATAACCATAAACCTAAACCAAGCCCTAAAACATTCCTTAACCCTAACCATAACTGTAACCCTAACCTAAAACCAAACAATACCTTTAACCCTAACAGTAACCATAACCCTAACTGTAACCCAAACACTATCCCTAAACTTAATCCTAACCCACATCATAACCCTTAATCTAAACCTAACAATAACCATAATGCTAAATCTAACCATCACTGTAACCTTAGCCCAAAATGTAACCCAAACTATAACACTAACCCTAACTGTAAACTTTAACATAATCATAATTATAACCCTAATACAAAACCTAAACCTAACCATAACATTAATCTTTACTCTAACCCTAATCTGAACCCTAAACATAGCCCTAACCCTAAACATAACCCTAAACCTAACCTTAACCATAACGTTAACCCTAAGCATAACCATAACCCGAACATGAACACTAAACTTATCCTTAACGCTAAAACTAAAGCTAAACCTAAATGTATCCCTAACTCTAAACATAACCCTGAGTAAACCTAACCCTAACTATTACACTAACCCTAACTCTAATTCTAACAGTAACCCTAACTGTAACCCTCACACTAACCCTAATCCTAACTGTAAACCTTACCCTATACCTAAACCTAACTGTAACCCTAACACAAAGAGTAACCCAAACAGTAATACTAACTAACCCTAACCATAAGCCTAACAGTAAGACTAACACTAACGCTAATCCTAAACACAAGCCTAATCCTAATTTTAAACCTAACCCTAACCATTACCATAATCACAAACATAACTCTAACCCTAACTGTAATCCTAACCCTATATGTAACCTGAGCCATAACCCTAAACCTAACCACAACTTTAACCATAACCCTAACCCTAAACATAACTGTAATGCTAACCCTAACTGTATCCCTAACCCTAACCCTAATTCTAACTAAACGTAACCCTGAACCTAACCATGATCATAACCATAATCCTAACTCTAACTGTAACCCTAACCTTAAACCTAACCCTATTGTTAACCCTAACCCTAACAGTAACCCTAACCCTAAATATAACCCTAACCCTAACCACAACCTACACTCCAACCCTAAACCTATCTTTAACCCTAATACTAGACCTATCCGTAACCCAACCCTAACCCTAACCCTAAACCTAGCCCTAAATCTAAATGTAACCCTAATCCTAACCTAACCATAACCAAAATCATATTTGTAACCCTAAACCTAACTCCAAACATAACCATAAACAAGACCCTAACCCTAAACCTAAAGCTAGTCCTAAATGTGACTGTAAACCTAACCCTAGCCCTAAACATAATACTAATGCTAATACTAACCCTAAACTTAAGACTAACCATAACTCCAACCCTAACCTTAAACCTAAGCCTAACACTAACTATACCCCTAACCATACCACTACCCAAAACTTTCCCAAACCCTAAACCTAACCATAAGTTTAACTGTAACCCTAACTCTAAACTGAATCCTAACCTTAAAAATAACCCTAACAGTGAAAGCAATACAAATGCTAATCGTAACACTTATGATAACCCTAAACCTAACCATAATCTTTTTTATATAATTTTATTGAGAAATGAATAGAAATGAGACAGTTTCAAATCAAATTGGTAGGACAGTTCCAATAATTAACACATTGCATACTGCCTTCCTGGTGGATTTTTGTTGTACAAGATGCAGACATGATAACCTATTTACAAACACTATTAGAACAAATCCCTCTATTCCTTGAATTAAGAGAATGTAGCTATGTATCTGTCCTAAACATTTTGAATGCACAGATACAAAATGATCATTCATCTATATCCCCTTTTTTTTTGGTTCAGTTCCATCATGTAAATATTATAGGTGTGTGAACTCAGCAAAATATTCCAAAATACTCCAGTAGTCCATAATAGTATTTGGTCTTCCACTTGACTGGCAGTGTCAGAAG
>NW_004525022.1:247004-248070 GCF_000260255.1 Octodon degus
TGGAAGGCTAGGGCCAAAATGTTGGCTTTCCTTGCAGTCCTCATTTTTCTATAATTTTTGGTGTGCAAATGTAGGTTTTTAGCCCTTCAGAAGAGAAGCTTGTTGTTATTACCATACAACCTAGGCTGTTGAGCTTAACCTCACTATCTGTCTGAATATCAAACATCTTAGGCATCACATGGAGCAGGTATTTTTCATAAAATATTGATATGTTAAATTTTAAGTCCCTACAGAATAAAACAAAAAAATTAAATATTAAAACATATTTAAAAATAGGAATACAGAATTATATATGTTTACACATCAGTCCAAAAATCTAACCATTTAGAACATTGATGCAGGACAGTCCTGCAACGCTTCTTTTCCTGTCTCCTTCCTTCATTCACCACCCCTTTCTTTTTAAACAATCATCTACCTGAGAGACAGCATGGAAGCAACTGATGTGTCATGACAAGCAGCATGTATTCAGAAGACCAAAATGACAGGCACCCCAAACATGAACTTACTATTACAAATTGCCATCTTCAGTGCAGTTGTTTAGTTCAGAGGTGTCAGTATATATAATTAGTCAGGGTGAGAATCCTTCCAATTAACTGCGAGATTCAAAAATCTTCTGAAGATTCTCAGGATCATTGCCATACACATCTTGTACATAAAACGGTATGGTTTGCCTCTGTCATGTTTCCTAGCTCTTCTTCTTTCTCTCTCTTCATTGTCTAGTCCTCAAATTCTTGCTTTCCTTTTAATTGTATTATACTTTTCTATTTGTATTTCAACTTTTGAGTTCTTAAACGAAGAAAACTTTATGATATTTACATATGTGTGTCTGGCTTATTTCACTTATGAGTATATCTTCAAAAGGCATCCAACTTAAATATAAATCTTTGAGTTTATCATTCTTTATAGCTGAGTAATATTCTATTATATAAAAATACCACATCTTTTTCATCCATTCCTCAGGTGATGGGCATCTTAGTTGTTTCCAAGATTTGGATATCACAAATTTTAGTGCTATAAAAATAGGCACACATATATCACTATGATATAATGTTTTCAGATCCTCCAG
>NW_004525022.1:249363-250002 GCF_000260255.1 Octodon degus
CTGTAATTTTCCTTGAAAAGATCTTTGACTTCTTTAGTTAGATTAATTCCAAGTTATTTCACTTTCCTCGGTGCTATTATAAAAGGTATTATTTCTATAATTTCCTTGTCAGTGTGTTTGCTAATCTGTGTAGAGTAATGCTATTCATTTTCTGCTATTGGCTTGGTATCCTGTCTGCTACTGAATTTCTTTAGGAGCTTCTTTGTTGAGGTTTTTGGGTCTTCCAAATAAAGCATCATGTTATCTGAAAATAATGACAATTTAATTTCTTCTTTGCTTATTATTAATCCGTATATTTATTTCTCTTGTCTAATGGCTCTACTTAATGATTCCAGAACTATATTGAATAGGAGGGGCGATAGAGAGCATCCTTGTCTTGTACTAGATCTAAGAGTAAAAGATTTCAGTTTTTCCCCATTGAGAATTATGGTAGAGGTTGGTTTTTATAAATGGATTTTACCACATTTAACAAGAGGCCATGTATTTCAATTTTCTGTAGAACTTTGAACATGAATGAGTGTTGGACTTTGTCAAAAGCATTTTATGAATCATTTCAGATGATCATGCAGTTTTTTGTTTTTTCTCTATTGATATAGCATGTATATTTATAGATTTTACAATATTGAAACATCCTTGCAT
>NW_004525022.1:251008-252127 GCF_000260255.1 Octodon degus
AGGTACATGACGTTACAGTACAAGTTCTCATATGTCCTGAGTCTTAATTGACCTTAGAAGGTTAGGGCCAAAATGTTGGCGTTCCTTGTAGCCCTCCTTTTTCTCTAATTTTGGTCTGCAAACTTAGGTTGCTAACCATCCAGAAGACAAACTTATTGTTATTATCAAACGATTTAGGCTATCAAACTTAACCTCACTATCTCACTGCATTTGAAACATCTTAGACATAATAAGGAACAGGTATTTTTCATCAAGTATTGATATGTTGAACTTTAAGTCACTACATAATATGATAAAAAAATTTAAAAATTAGATTATATTTCAAAAACAGGATAAAGAATTCTACACTACTCATGTTTGCACAAAAGTCCGAAAATCCCACCACATACAACCCTGAAGCAGGACAGTCCCACAACATTCCCCCTCTTGTCTCTCGCGTTCAACCACAACCATTCTCCTGTTGAACATCCACCCACCTGAGAGACATCCCAGCAGCAACTAGCATGTCATGACAAGCCGCCCACACTCAGAACACCACAATGACAGGCACTCCAAACATGAAACCACTATTACAAATCACTATCTGTAGTGCAGTAGCTCAGTTCACAGGCATCAGTACATATAGCTAGTCAGGGTGAGAATCCAATCAACCGCCAGATTAAAGAATCCTCTGTACATTCTCAGGATCATTGCCTTGCTCATCTTCCACACACAACTGTATGGCTTGACATTGTCATGTATCCTAGCTTATCTCCTTTCCCTCTCTTGATTAGTTAGTCCTTGAGCTACTGCTTTCCTTTTACTTGTATTATATCTTTCTATTTGTATTTCTTATTTGGAGTTCTTATACGAGGGAGACTATATTTACACATGTGTGTCTGGTTTATTTTGCTTATGAGTATATGTTCAAGTGGCATCCACTATAATATAAGGGCTTGCAGTTTATCATTCTTAATAGCTGAATAATACTCCATTGTGTAAAAAATACCACATCTTTCTCAAACATTCCTAAGGTGATAGACATCTTGGTTGATTCCAAGATTTGGCTATCACAAATTGTGCCGCTATAAACATAGGCACACATATATCCCTATGATATGATGTTTTCAGATCCTCTGG
>NW_004525022.1:253204-253908 GCF_000260255.1 Octodon degus
TCTGAAATCCTCTAGGATCTCTTTTTTAAGAGTACTGTAATTTTCTTTGAAAAGATCTTTGACTTCTTTAGTTAGGTTAATTCCAAGGTATTTCAATTTCCTCAGTGCTATTGTAAAATCTTCTATAATTTCCCTCTCAGTGTGTTTGCTGTGTGTGTAGAGAAATGCTATTGATTTTTGGGTATTGGCTTTATAACCTGCTATGCTACTGAATTTCTGTATTAATTCTAGTAGCTTCTTGGTGGAGTTTTTTGGGTCTTCTAAGTAAAGTATCATGCCATCCGCAAATAAAGACAATTTAACTTCTTATTTGACTATTCTTATTCCATTAATTTCTTTCTCTTGTCTAATGGCTGTGGCTAATGATTCCAGAACTACATTGAATAGGAGGGGTGATAGAGGATATCTTTGTCTTATACCCAATCTAAGAGTAAAAGATTTCAGTTTTTCCCTATTTAGAATTATGTTAGTTGCTGGGTTTTCATAAATGGCTTTTAACAGCTTGAAGTAGAGGCCATTTATTCCAAGTTTCTGTAGGACTTTGAACATGAATGAAGGTTGGACTTTGTCAAAAAACTTTTCTGCATCAATGGAGATGATCATGTGGTTTCCAGTTCTTGCTCTATTGACATAGTGTATTACATTGATAGATTTTCGAATATTGAACCATCCTTGCATCCCTGGGATGAATCCTACCTGGTCAT
>NW_004525022.1:254179-263215 GCF_000260255.1 Octodon degus
GAGTGGTGGGGGGCGGCCTAGGGGGCTGGGAGAGGGTCTGGCCCACTCTGCGCCTGGGCTGGGAGTGGTCCCGCCGGTGCCTATAACCCTAATTGTAACCCTAACCTCAACCCTAGCAATAACTCTTATCTAAAGTTAATCCTAACCCTACAATAACACTATGCCTAACTGTAACAGTAATGCTAACCATAGCCCTAAAGCTAACACTAACCTTAAACCTAAACATAATCCTTACCATAACTGTAACACTACCCCCAAACCTAACTGTAACAATAACCCTAATCAAACCCTAAACCTAACCACACACCTAACTGTACCTCCAACTCTAATACTAAAACAGTAACCCAAATCATAACCCTAACCCTAAGCATAAAAGTAATACTAACCTTAAGCCTAATGCTAACCCTAAACTTAAGTATAATCCTAACCACAACCCTTACCCTAAACCTAAACCTAACTAGCACTGAAACCATAACCCTAACCCTAAACCTACACTTAAACCTAACCATAAATTTAACACCAATTCTAACGTTAACCCTTACCATAACCCTAACTATATGCCTAATCGTGAAACTACCCTAACCCTAATCATAATGGTATCTTGAAACATAACCAAAACACTAACCATAACCCTAACCCTAGCACTAAACCAAACCATAACCCCACCGAAAACATAGGGCTAGCCCTAACCTTAATGCTACCCTAACAATAAAGCTAACCTTAACCCTAATCCTAACCATCTCCTACCATAACCCTAAATGTAACCCTTTCCCTAACTGTAAATCTAACCCTGACCCTAACCCTGAAAATAACAGGAAACCTAACCATAACCCTAACCACAATGCTAACCCTAATCCTAACACTAATTCTAACTGCAACACTAACACTAAAGCTAACACTAATACTAAGCCTTACCATAACCATAAACCTAAACATAACCCTAACCATAACCCTAACAATAACCCTAACCTTAGCCCTAACCCTAACACAACATCTAATCATAACCCTCCTCTTAACTATAAACATATCCCTAACCCTAAACCTAATTGTAATTATAACCCTAACCCTAACCATAAACATAAATCTAAACCTAAACCTAAACCTATCCATAATCCTAACACTAACTATAAATGTAACAATAACCCTAATCCTAACTCTACCCCTAACCCAAACTGTACCCATACCATAACCATAACCCTACACCTAACTCTAACCATAACACTAACCATATCTCTAACCCTAAACCTAAATCTAATGATAACACTAACTGTAAACCTAAACTAGACCCTAACCATAACTGTAACAATAACCCTAACCATAAACATAAGCCTAAACCCAGTGGTAAGCCTAACCCTAAAGCTAAACCTAACCCTAAACATAACAGTAACCCTAATCATGAATCTAAACCTGAATCTAACCCTAACTCTCCCACTAACCCTAACCCTAACCTTAAGTTAAACCATAACCATACCCTAAACTGGACCCTAACTGTAACACTAACCTTAACGCTAACCATAACACTAACCATTACCATAACCATAAGTGTAAACCTAAACCTAATCCTAAACCTAAATGTAATGGTAACCCTAACCGTAACCTAACTCTAGTGCAAACCCTAAAGCTTACCCTAAGCCTCAACTTAACCCTAACCATAACGGTAAACTTAACTCCAAAATTAATAGTAACACTAACCCTAACCATAACCCTAACCATAACCGTAACCATAACCATAAACATAACCATAACCCAAACCTAACCCTAACCCTAAATCTAAATCTAACTGTAACCCTTACCATAAAAGTAACCATAACCGCAACCCTAACCATAACACTAACTGTAAAAGTAACCCTAACCCAAACCCTAACCATAACCACTACCCTAACCCAAACCCTAACCATAACTCTAACCAAAATCAATGCTAACCCTAACTCAAACAGTCACCTAAACCTAACTGTAACCGTAACCATGACCATAACCTAATCGTAAAACTAACAGTAAATCTAACACTAACCATAACTCTAAGCATGACCTAATACTAACTCAAATTGTAAATGTAACCCTAACCCTAAACCTAATCCTAACCATAAATATAACCATAACCCTAACATTAAGCATAAACGTAACCCTAACCCTAACCATAACTCTAAACTTAACCATAACCCTAAACCTACATGTAACACTAAACCTAACTGTAACACTAACCTTAACCCAACCGTAACCCCAAACCTAACCATTCATCTACCCTAACCCTAACCCTAACACTACAGCTAATTGTAATCCTAAACATAACCCAAATTCTAACTGAAGCCTAACCCTAACCCAAACCTAAAATTAAACATTCCGTAAATTTAACACTAAACCTAACCATAGACCTGACCATGACTAACCTTAACCCCTAAACCTAACCCTAACCCTAACACTAACTCTAGCCCTAACACTAAAAGTAACCCTAACTCTAACCATAACCCTAACCCTTAACTTAAATATAAGCCTAACCGTAACTGTAACCACAAAACTAAGTCTAAACCTAAACCTACCCTAACTATAATCTTAATCCTAACCCTGAGGCTAACCATAAGCTCAACCTTAACTGTAACCTTAACCATAAACCTAACCTAAAGCGTATCACTAAACCTAAGCTTAATAATAATTCTAAACGTAAACCAAAATGTAACCTTAACCCTAACCCTAACCATAATCCAAACCTAACATTAACCCTAAATCTAATCATCACTGTAACACTAACCCTAATTCGAAACCTAACTATAACCCTAACCCTAACCCTAAATCTCACTCTAACACTAAACTACCCGTAACCCCAATGTGCAAACTAAACCTAGACCTAACTCTGTCTCGAATCTTAAACTAACCCAATCCCTAATCGTAACTATAATCCTAACTTTAACCTTAACCAAAACCTTAAACCTAACTCTAACCATAACCCTAACCATAAGCCTAATAACTGTAAACATAAACCTAACTGCAACATTAACACTAAGTTTAAATGTAACCATAACCATAAACCTAACCCTAACACTAAATGTAACACTATTACTTACCCTAACTCTAATGCCAACACTAACTGTAACACCCAAATCCTAAACCTAACCCTAACCCTAAACGTAGTGTAACCCTACCCTAAATGTAACCCTAACCCTAACCCTAAACTTATTTTTAACCCTAACCTTAACCATAAACATAACCCTAACCCTAAAGCTAACCCTAACCCCAACCATCCACTACCATAACCCTAAATCTAACCCTATACCTAACCGTAAACCTAACCCTGGTAATAACCGTAAACCTAACCATAATCCTAAACCTAACCTTAACCATAATCCTCACCAAAACCCTAACTCAAAACCTAACACTAATACTAAGCCCAACCATCACCGCAACCCTAAGAGTAAACTTAACAGTAAACTTAACCTAACCCTAACTGTAACCCTATCTATAAGCCTAACATTAAGCCTAACCCTAATCGTAACCCTAACCCTAACTCTAACCCTAATCCTAACCCTAATGCTAACACTAAACTTAACATTAACTTTAACGGTAACTGTAAACTTAACCCTAACTCTAACACTAACCATAACCTTAATCCAAACTTAACTATAACCCTAACCCTAAGTCTAATCCTAACATTACTTGTAATCATAATGGTAACTGTAATTCTAACCCTAATAGTAATTGAAACCCTAACCCTAACTGTAAGGAAAACGCTGACACTAATCTTAACGCTAAACCTAAAACAAATGCTATACTTAACCACAACCTGAACTGTAACTGTAACTGTAACCCTAACCCTAACCATAAATCTAACCCTAACACTAACCCTCACACTATTACTTAACCTAACTCTAAGGCCAACCCTGACAGTAACACTTACCGTAAGGTAAATCTAACACTAATCCTAACTGTAAACATAACCCTAAACCTAAGGTTATCCCTAACCCCAACCATCCACTACCATAAACCTAAATCTAACCCCATTCCTAAACATAAACTTAACCCTGGTAATAACCATAAACCTAACCATAACCCTAACTGTAATACTAAACTGAACCCTAACCCTACTCCTCACCAGAGCCCTAACCCTAAACCTAACACTAATACTAAGCCCAACTATTACTGGAACCCTAACAGTAAACCTAACCTAACACTAACTGGAACCCTATCTGTAAGCCTAACATTAAGCCTAACTCTAATCATAACTCTAACCCTAACTCTAACAATAACCATAACCTTAACACTAACACTAGAATTAACAGTGACCTTAATGGTAACCGTAACCCTAATGCTAACCCTAACGCTAATCATAACCCTAACCCAAACCTAACCTTAAACCTAAACCTAATCATAACACTACTCATAACTGTAATGTTAACTGTAACCGTAACCCTAACTGTGAAAGAAAGCCTAACCCTAACTCTAAATCAAACCATAAGTCTCTCTGTAACCATATCACTAACCATAAATGTAACCATAACCCTAACTTTAACTGTATCCCTAACCCAAACACTAACCTTAAACTAAGCCGGGCCCCTACTATAACCCTAACCCTAAACCTAACTAACTGTAACACTAACCATAACCCTAAAACTAACCCTGATCCTACATCTAACCCTAACCCAAAACCTAACCATAACCTAAAACTTAAATGTAAGGCTAATTCTAAAAGTAACCCTAATACTAACTGTAATGCTAAACCTAACCCTAAACCTAACCCAAATATTAACCTTATCCTTACTTTAACCCTAACCCTAAACCTAACCTTAACTCTAACCCTAACTGCAACCATAACTCTAAACCTACTGCTAAATCTAACTGTAACTCTAATCCTAACTTAACCTTAAACTTAACACTAACCATAACACTAACCATAAACATAACACTAATCCTAAACATAACCCTAAGTCTAACCTAAACCTACCTATAACTATAACCCTAACCTTAGCAGTAACCTAACACTAACCCTAAACCTAACCATAATCCTAACCCTAACCATAACCCTAAATGTAACTGTAACCGTAACCATAACCTAAACACTAACACTAGCCATAACTCTTACACTAACCCCAACAATAACCCTAACTCTAACCCTAATTGTAACCATAACCATAACCGTAAGGCTAAACCTAACCCTAACCTTAAATGTAACCCTAAAGGTCACCCTAACCCTGACTGTAATCTTAACCCTAACCCTAAACCTAACCATAACCATAACCTTACCACTACTCTAACCAAAACCATGACCCTATCAGTAACTTGAACACCAACCGACATCCTAACACTAACTGTAAACATAACCCTAACCCTAACCATAACTCTAACCATAACCACAAACCTAATCCTAACACTAAACCTAACCCTAACCGTAATTGTAACTGTAATACTAACCATAACCAAAAAAGTCACGCTAACCCTAACCTTAAGCTTAACCATAATCCTAAACCTAAATGTAACCCAAAACCTACCCTAACCCTAACCCTAACAATACCCCTACCCTAAACCTAACCTTATTACTAACTGAAATCCAAACCTTAACACTAACCCTAACCCTAACCATAATCATAGCTGTAACTCTATTCCTAACACTAACCATACCCCTAACCCTAACTCTAAACCTTACCATACCTGTAATGGTAACCTTAATTTTAAACCTAACCATAAACTTAATCTTAACAGTAACCCTAATTATAATCATAAACAGAACCAAAACTCTAAAACTAAACCTACCCTTAACCATAACCCTTACTGTAACCTTACTTTAAACATAACTATAACCCTTATGCCAACACTAAACCTAACCCTCAGCCTACCACTAACCCTAGACCTAAAACTAACCCTGATAGTTATCCTAACTGTAATCCTAATCCTAACTCTAAATCTAACCTAACAATAACCCTAACCCTAACCTTAACTTTAAACCTAATGATAATCCTAACTGTAACCGTAGCCCTAAACCTAACCCTGACAATAACCCTAACACTAGCCCGCACCCTAACCCTAACCCTAAATCTAACCATTACCCTGATTGTAACTGTAACTTTAACAATAAAACTAAACATAACTGTAAGCCTAACCCTAACCCTAACTATAACCCAAACCATGACCCTAACCCTAACCCTGAACTTAAACCAATGCCTAACCTTATACTTACTCTAACCCTAAACTTAAACATAAACCTAATGGTAACCCTAATTGTAACGTTAACCCTAACTGTAACCGTACTTCTAACCCTAAATCTAACCTTAACTCTAAACCTAGCTCTAACCCTAAACTTAACAATAACCTTAACACTAACCCTAATCCTTACCCAACTGTAACCCTAACCCTAACCCTTACTATAAGTCTAAATCTAACACTAAAACTAAACCTAAACTTAACCATAACCCTAAACTTATCCATAAGGCTAAACCTAACCGTAACCCATACCTGAACACTAAACTTAACCCTAACCCTACCCCTAACCATAATCATAACCCTAAATGTAATTGATACCCTATTCCTAAACCTAACCCACACCATAACCCTAACCCTAACGCTAAATGTAACCCTAACCCTAAATTTACCCATAACCCTAAAGGTAACCTAAACCCTAACCATAACCGTAACCCTAACCCTAAACCTAACTCGAACCCTAACTTTACCCATACTCTAACTCTAAACCTAATAGTAACCCTAACCTTAACACTAACCCTAACAGTAACCATAACTGTAATCCTAAATTTAACCCTAACTCTAACAATAAACCTAACTGTAACCCTAAACCTAACCCTAACCCTAATCATTACTGTAATCATAACCCTAACCATAACTGATACCTAAAACCTAACCCTCACCATAACCCTAAACCTAACCCTAATCCTAACTATAACCATTACTCAAAACCTAACCCTAACCCTAAACTTGACCATAACCCTAACCCTAACTGTAACCCTAACCTTAAACCCAACCTGAACTAACCTTACCTGTACTCTAACCCTAACCATAATCCTAACCGTAACCATAACTGTAACCCTAAATTTAAACTTAACTCTAATCCTAGCACTAACCATAACCCTAACCCTAAACTTAACCCTAACCTAACAGTAACACCTAACACTAACTATAAAACATAACCCTATCCCTAAATGTAACCCTATCTGTAACCAGAACCATAAGCCTACACTTAACTATAAAAATAACCCTAATCCTTACCCTAAATATAACCACAACCATGACCCTAAGCCTAACCTCAACCCTAACCATAATCCTAACCCTAACCCTTACACTAACCCTAACTCTAATCCAACCCTAAACATAACCTTAGTCCTAAACATAACCCTAACCCTAACCCTAACCCTAACTGTATACCAAACTTAATCCTAACTCTAATCATAACTGTAAACATAATCCTAACCCTAACCGTATCCCTAATCCTTACCCTAACCTTAACCATTACCGTAACCATAACCCTAACCCTAACAGTAACCATAAATCTAACCATTACTTCTATAGAATGAAATGGAATGGAATGACACAATTCTAGAAAATTAAGTGTTAGGACTCTACCTCTAATATTATTTTACTAATAATATTCGTGAAGAACTTATTATTTCTGGGAATTATGCTTTTTGCTTTAGTTCTTTTCATTTTTAAAAATTTTATCAAATCTGAACTAAAATTACTATATTTACAGAGGAGGAGGCCTAAAGCAATGAATGCATGTAATCAAGTATCACACAGCTAATGACTAACAACAGATATGAGCCCAGAACCTGTCTCTGTAACAATTGCCACATCACATTCTCCTGCCTTGGTACAGACCACTATCCTCCACCACTCTGTCATCTAGATTCCGTGTTTCACATGTTCTCCCTCATCCCAGGACAGAGATAACACTTTACTGTGTAGAAAATCCAGTTTCTCGGTGAAAGAATGATGGTTGGCCATTGTGGCCAGGTCGGATTTGGTGCCAGGGGCATCACACAGAATGGCCCTTCCACATAGCAGTGGAGATGGGTGAGTGCTACTGCTTTACAGGCAGCACAACCTTTGGTTGGGCACTGAGGTTGCTGGGCAGACAGACAGATGTTCTCCACAAATTTAACCTTTGCCTTCCATATGACTCTTTCCTTTCCTTCCACTTTCCAACAACTTAGAAATTAATTTTTAAAGACAGTGGCTAATTAGTACTATGTATCTGTGAACATCTATTGGTCTGTCCTCTCTTATAAGCTGTTGTAGAATATTTATGTTAATAGATGATATATAAAACACAGATTAGAAAAACAATTAGAGTTATAGTGTTCAACATGGTAGGCACTAATAACTAAGACTGTTTACATTTAATTAAAATTTCAGTTCACACCTGGCCATATTTGAAGTGTTCAACAGTACAACATAATTTTATATTATAGAATATTTCTGCCACTGTGGAACATGTTACTGAACAGTGCTGCTACTGAGGGTGCCAACAATGATGTGAACTCTCTTCAGTAATAAGCTGTCCAATAGAAGTGACCCAATGGCCTGCAATGCCTCTGCAGCTCCCAGAGACCATGGATCCCAGCTTTTCGCCTCACCCTCACTGTTAAACTTCTTGCTGATAGTTTTCTGACCAGCTCCCATATTCATTTTCTCAAAATCAATATTACAGCACATAAACTTGAGTCATTCTTTTGTTTAGTGTACACAGCTGTAATGGAAATTTCTTGGGCAGGGAGCACATTTATTGCTGGTACTGAAAATTTTATTGACGTAATTAGAAGTGGAACTGAAGAAGGTTGGCATGATAGCTCAGTGGACTAAGCACTTGCTTAGGCAAGCACAGGGACTGGGGTTCAATCACCTGTACCACAAGCCACATTAGCCCCACCCCAGGCAGGTGCGCTGAGCCTGCCACTGAGACCAAATGTGGTGGTACACACCTGTAATATCAGCACTGGGGAGGCTGAAAACAGGAGGATAACCATGAGTCCAAACTGCATAGTAAGTCCCTCTACCAAATGCATTAAAGAAAGAAAGAAAGAAAGAAGGAAAGAAAGAAAG
>NW_004525022.1:263315-268247 GCF_000260255.1 Octodon degus
ATTTGATTCTTTAGTGCAGATGTTATTAATTCAGGGATTTCTTTTTTCATTTCCAATCTGAGGTCTTCTCCATCTTTCTGCAGCTGTTTCTTTATTTCTGAAGCCATTGATTCATTGCTTTCAGCTGTGTGATTTCCAGTTTGTTCTGTGTTAGTGAACTCTGCACTTGTTTCGGGTGGGCTTGGGTTCTGAAGTTGCATTTTGTTCCTTTTTTTCATTTTGTATAGCGCTTTCTTCTGACCTTTATTGTAAATCTTTGCTGTAGATATAACCTCTGCATGCACTGAAGTTCAGGTGCAGCTTTACCAATTTGGACTTATCCAGCTGATTCGGGCTTGGTTCTGGCTGCTGTGCTCAGCTCCTTCCCGCTGCTGCCCTTGAGGGTGAACCTGCTGTGCACCTGTGGCGAGATGTTCTGCTCCTGGGCTAGTTGGTTGGATCTATCCTCTACACTTTCTGTAGGGATTGCAGCTGCAGGATACACCCCAGGCATGTATGCCTGGACTGAGCTGTGCCTGGAGGGGGTAAGGTGAAGTAGGGGGAAGAGGAAGCTCTCCCACACACTCACCGGTCCTGGGCCAGGACTGTGTCTGGGGGTTCCCGGACGCAGCAGTAATTCCTACTGGGCAGGCAGGGTGGGGTGGTATTGCGAAATGGTGGGAGGCGGCCCAATGGGGTGGGAGAGGATCCAGCCCACGTTGTGCCTGTGCTGGGACTGGTACCTCCGGCGCAGGGTAGGAGGAAGCTCTCCTCACACTCACCGGACCTGGGCTAGGACTCGCTTCCCTGGTTTTTGTATCAGTATAATACTTGTGTCCAAGAATGATATTGGGTGGATTACTTCCTTTTCAATTTCACTGAAGACTTTGAGGAGTATAGCGACTATATATTCTGCAAATTTCTTACAGAACTGAGCTGTGAATCCATCAGGACCTGGACTTTTCTTTGCCGGTAGGTTTTTTATTACATCTTGTATTTCTTTGGGCTCCTGAGAGTGGTTATATCTTGTCAAATCAGTTTTGTACTTTGTACCTTTCTAGGAATCTCTCCATTTCATCTGTGACTTCTATTCTGTGAGAGTATAGATTCTGAAAGTAGCTATTGATAATTTTCTGAATTTCCACTTGGTCTGTGGTAATGATACCCTTTTCATTCTTTATTGTGTGTATTTGAATTTTTTCTTTCCTCTTTTTGATGCATTTAGGTAGGTGTGTCTTGATTTTATTTAATTTTTCGAAATGCTAGCTTTTTTGTTTCATTAATTCTTTGAACTGATTTCTTCATTTCAATTGAACTAATTTCTGCTCTAATCTTTATAATTTCTTCTCGTCTTTGGGCGCTGGGTTTGGATTGCTCTTCCTTTTCTAGTTGGAAGTGTAGCATTAGTGTTTTTATTTGTTCCTATTCTGTTTACCTAATGTGTGAGTTCACAGCTATGAATTTCCCTCTGAGAACTGCTTTCATCACATCCCATAAATTCGGCTAAGTTCTGGTTGAGTTTTCATTGAATTGTAGATATTATTCAACATCTTGTTTAATTGCATCTATAACCCATTGGTTGCTGAGTAGAGTTTTGTTTAGTTTCCATGTATTTAGGTTTTTTTCTGATTTATTTTGTCATTTATTTCCAGTTTCATTGCACTGTGGTCAGATAATATGCTTGGGATAATTTCTCTTACCTTGCATATACTTAAGCATGCCCTATGGACCAGTATGTGGTCTATTTTAGAAAATGACCCATGTACAGCTGGGAAAAATGTGTATTCAGCTGTGTTGGGGTGGAACACTCTGTATAAGTCCACCAAGTCCATTTGTTTCAAGCACTGGTTCAGTTCTGTTATTTCTTTGCTAATTTTTTGTCTGCTTCACCTATTTTTTTGAGAGAAGGGAATGTTAAGGTCTCCTGTTGAGATTGTGGTATTTGATATTAGATTTTTTCATGTCCATTAAGATTTTCTTAATATAGTTGTGTTCTCCTGTGCTTGGTGCATACATATTTATGATTGCTACCTCTTTTTTATTTTTTCCTAAGCCAATATATAGTGGTCTTCTTTATTTCAATTGTTCATTCTTGGTTTTAAATTGATACTGTCTGAGAATAGAATTACTAAGCCTCCTTTTTTATGAGGTGCTGGGGCATGTAGTATTGTGTTCCATCCTTTGACTTTCAGCCTATGAATGTCTTTATGAGATAAATGTGTTTCTTGTATACAGCATATGGTTGGATTTTGTTTCCTAATTCACTGTGCCAGTCCATTTCTCTTAATGGGTGAATTGAGTACTTACATTGATGGCTATACTTGAAATGTATTGACTTACATTTGACATGCTATTTACCAGTTATTGTTTACTCCTTTTCTCCTGTGTTTAATTGCTTGCCCTATTTAGTCAGTTAATTCTGATCTCATTTGTGGAGTTCTGATCATTTTGGTTCCTTTCTAGAGGAGCCTGTGTAGAGTTGGGTTTCTAATGATAAAATTCTTTACCTGTTCTTTGTCATGGAAGTATTTTGCTTCCCCATCAACCTTGAAAGATAGTTTGGTAGGCTACAGTAATCTGGGCTGTAATTTGTTTTCATAGAGGACTTGAAGTACTCTGCTCCATGCTCTTCTTGCCTTCATGGTTTGTGAAGACAAGTCAGCCATAATTCTGATGGGTTTTTCTTTGAATGTGATCTGCTTCTTTTCTCCAGCAGCTTTCAGTATATTATTCTTGGGTTGGATATCTAGGGTCTTGACTATTATATGTCTCATTGTGTTTTTAATTGGGTTGAGGTTATTTGACATTCTGTATACTTCGGTAATGTGAATGTCAGATTGTTTCCTTATATTTGGGAAATTTTCTGCTATTACTTCTGCCCATATTTTTTTAATGTAATTTGTATTGACTCCTCCTTTCCCTTTCATACCTATTAGTCTCACATTGTTCATCTTTGCCTCATCTTCCAAGTGATGTCATTTTTTCCTGCATCCTAGGTGTTCTTAAGAGATCATTTCTTACCTTTTCACTAGCTGTACTAGCATCTTCAAGATGTGAAACTCTGTGTTCACTTTCACTCAAATGGTTTTGTAAGCTTGTGGTTGAGATTTTAAGTTCCTCTATATCTCTTTGACTCTGCTTCATGCGATCTATTTCTTTCCTGTATTGCTCATTCAAGGAATCTGTCATTTTTCTAATCTCCTCTATTTTTTTAATGAATATCTTCTTTAGAAGTAGTTATTAATTCTTTTACTGTAAAGGTTTTCTTTTCTGATTGGGTTTCCTTCCTCTATTTCTGTGGTAGATTCTTTACTTCAGATGCTATGAATTCAGAGCATTCTTTTTTTATTTCAGAAAATAATTCTGCTCTGAGTTCCTCTATGACTTTTTGCTGTTGTTTATTTCCTTTCAACGTTATTAATTCATACATTTCAGCCAGCTAGTGTCCTCTACACTTGTTCTGGGTGGGCATTGGGTTTCCTCCATATATTTCTGTGTTTTATTCTTTACTGCAGATGCTATTACTTCAGGAATTTCTTTTTTCATTTCCAATCTGAGTTCCTCTATACATTTCTGTAGTTCTTTATTTCAGAAGCCCTTGATTTTTTTATTTCAGCTGTGTGATTCCCAATTTGTTCTGTGTTAGTGTCCTCTGCACTTGTTATGGGTGGACTTGGGATCTGAGATTGCATTTTGCTCTTTCTTGTTTTTATTTTGTATAGTACTGTCTTCTGATCTTTGTTGTACAGCTTTGGTGCAGTTATAATCTTAGCACCTACTAAAATTCAGGTGCTCATCTACAAAGTTTGAATTTTTCCAGCTGTGCCTGGCTTGGTTGTGGCTGCTATGCTCAGCTCCTTTATGCTGTAGCCCTTGGGAGTGAACCTGTTGTACCCGTCAGGCAAGATGCTCTACTTCTGGACTAGAGAGGTGGTTCTCTCCTCTATTCTTTCTGCAGAGACTGCAGATTCAGATTTTGACCCCTGGTTTATATGCCAGACCTGAGCAGAGTTTTAATTGGACAAGGTGGAGTAGAGGGGAGAAGAAGCTCTCACACACACTCACTGGGGCTGGGCTAGGGCTGGATATGGGGTCCTGAAGACATGGAAGAAGTTCTCGATTACTGGGCAGAAGTGGGGGAGATTGTGGTGTGGTGGTGGGGTTGCAAAGGGATGGAAGAGGGTCTCACCTACTCTACATCTGGACTTGACCTAGACAAGTCCCAGCCCCTAACTGTGACCCTAACCATAATCATAAGCTTAACCCTAAGCGTAACCCTAACCATAACACTAATCCTGAAGAAAACCCTAAAACTAAAAGCAACCCTTAACATAATCCTCACCCTAACCAAAGCCTAACCTTAATGGATGGTCACCATAACCCTAACCTAATGCTAACTGTAACCCTAACCCTAACCCTAAAGCTAACTCTAACCATAACCCTAACTGTAAGACTAAACCTAACCCTAAGAATAAACTTAAACATAACCCTAATCCAAAGAATAACAGTAACTCTAACCAGAACTGCAAACATAAGCCTAACTCCAAGCCTAACCCTAACCATAAGTGTAATGCTAATCAAATGCTAAACAATAATAAATGTAACACTAATGCTAATCATAAATGTAACCCTAACCCTAAAACTAACACTAAACTTAAACATAACATTAAACCTAACAGTAATGCTAACCCTAATTGTAAACCTAGTTCTAAACCTAACCCTTACCCTATCCCTAACTATAACCCTAATTGTTTTTTTCAGAGTTTTATTGATAAACAGATAGCAATGAGACAGTTTCAAATCAAATCAGAAGTACAGTTCCAACAAATAATACACTGAATATATTCTTCTTAGTGGTTAATTGCTGTACAAGAACTGGACTTGTGATCCTATTTACAAACACCATTAGAACAAATCATTCTATTCATTAAGAGAATGCAACTATATATCTAT
>NW_004525022.1:270208-286010 GCF_000260255.1 Octodon degus
CAAGCAAGCAAGCAAGCAAGCAAGAAAGAAAGAAAGAAAGAAAGAAAGAAAGAAAGAAAGAAAGAAAGAAAGAAAGAAAGAGGAGGCCAGGGAGATTGCTCAGTGGAATAAGAGCTTTCCTGGCAAGCGCAAGGGCCTAAGTTCAATCCCTGACTCCGCAAAAAAAAAAAAAGGAAAGGAAAAAGAAAGACCAAAGGACTTTACAAGCTGGAAATGCTGGCTAACAAAATCAAATGTTTAAATATGATAATGTTTTGAGATCGCCCAAATAGAGCTCCAATGGTCTCAATGGTGGGACAAGTTTCTTTGTTTTTCTTTTTTTTCCTTCTCCCACTCTTCCTCTCTTTTTTCAGTACTTGGGATTGAACCTAGGGGCTGAGCTACACTGAGCTACATTCTTGGCCTTTTAAAAATAATCTTTATTTTTTTATTTTGAAATTACTTTGAATTGTTTACATTATCTTGTCCCCATTAGATGACAGCTCATTTCCAAGCAGAGACAATTAACAAATATAGTTTCTGAAATCTCTTGGTCCTACTGGGAGTGGATGAGTCAAAATCCTGTTCAAAGGGGCTTACAGCTGCTACTGTGGGAGGGAAATAGGATTGTTTTTGGAGCAGCTCCATGGTGAGGGAGAGAACCCTACAGCTCCCCAACACTGGGGAGAGGTCTTGCAAGAGTGACAGCCACTCACTTCTCAGCAGTGTGCCAGGGAGCTCTGAGACATCCCTAGTAAGATTGTGCCTTATCAGGGAGATCAGATCTTAGACTTAGGCCCTTCTGATACATCCATGATTCTCATGCCCTAAAGCTGGTATAGAATCACAGAATTTTTAGGCTGGAACCATATCACTACAGGTTGCAGAATCTTGGGGCTGGGGAGATGGCTCAGTAGAATAAGCACTTCCCTGGCAAGCACAGGGACCTGAGTTCAATCCCCGGTTCCTCCCCCTCTGAAAAAAAAAGAACCTAAAAGCCCATCCCAAATCAGGATGGCTATGGTGACAGTAATGATGACAAGTGAATTGTCCTTCAGTTCAATGGAAGAGTTCTTGGGGTCACGTGCCACTTGATTAATGATTTTAAAAACATACTCCTGTGGACCTGACCTTAAGAACTAAAATTCTTGCTACTGAAGTTTAATATATTAAGTTTGGACAGAAGGTCGGAGGGCAGGTAAGAGCCATTCCTGTGGCACTGCGGAACACCAGTATCATCATTTAAGTATGAGGAGTTGTTTTTTATACTCTGAAATTTTGATATGAGGCTCATTGTGAAAATTCTTTTATGCCACATTCTCAGCTGATAGTCCCATTGGGTGTAAAAGTGAGTCTAGTTTTATTCTGCCAAGTCTTTAGTTAGAATAGGATTTGAGGGGCTGGTGAGATGGCTCAGTGGTCTAAAGCACCTATTTAGAACAAACTTAGCAAAGCACAGGAACCGCGGTTCAATCCCCCAGCACCACAGGCCAGCCAGCCACGCCCCCTGGTGGGCTGAGCTGGCCACACACACACACACACACACACAAATAAATAAAAATTAAAAAAAAGAATAGGATTTGACTATGCAGTTGATTCAATTACATTACATGTGGATTTCGCAAAATGAAGGTCAGTACCTTAATAATTTGGTCTTTTAAAAAAGATGATCACTTTTCTGAATTCAAGTAGAAGCACTCCTTGTCTTCCATGTAGCCCATGGTTCAGACTGACTTCACTGCTGGTGAAGCCAACACTCTGACGCCCTGAACCTACAGACATCCTGAGCTGGCAGGGCAGCTGGCTGCTCCTGATCTGCTCATTCACTTTGATTGCATTCCGACAATGACACAATTTGAGAAAAGGACTAAAATCAGCGATACACATGTATACAGAAAAAAGAAGGAGGTTCCTCTGGTGAATATAAGCATAACGGTTTGAAAGGCACAACAGAGAAAAGCTGCTTAAAAATTGTTTAATGGTTATAAAGACCTCTTGGATTCTTTTCTAAAATTATAATTACTAGCTCAAATTAATTCAGCAAGGTAGTAGGTTTCCTCCTCACATTTTAACCCATGTGTCTAGGATATTTGAGTCAATATGCTTTGCATTATCTTTAAATGCTTTTTTAAAAAACTATGGAAGCTGAAATGAGACTACATGGAGATGTATCATATATATTTTTTTTCAAGGAAAGATGAAAATACAGCCCCATCAGCAAATCTATGTAATCAAAGAAAAGGCGGGCAAATTAGTGGCGGGTCGAATACACTTGTAGTAGTTCCCTATTAGAATAAAGCCTGTAATTCCAAGCTTTGTAAGGCTCCTGCATTGGAGCGCCTAGGCGCGCGCCCTCTGCTGGTCAGGAGAGGCAGCGCCCCCAGCAGCCACCGCATTTCCCCTCCCCCTTCCTCACGTGAGATTGCTAGGAGAGCCAACACAGTGAGCATGGCCCTTTAAGTAGTTCCTACCGAAGCACTTTTATCCGTTTTTGAAAGAACGTTTGTGACAGGGAAACCTACAAGAGGTGCTTAGCACCCTGCCGCACTCCCCGTTTTAGGGCCATTAGGTTCCCTCAGGACTACCCGGAAGCGCACACCCAGGCTCCCTCACGGTTCTCATAGGCGCAGGTGCAGGCTGAGTGCCGGACCCCGTGGATGGGCGGATGTGCGCATGCGCGAAGGCAGGGTCTAGCCGCCGAGTTCGAGGGGACTTTAGCGCCGCCCAGCATTTGCTGGGCTCAGTGCAGGGTGGAGCAAAAATCCGGAATGAGATTGCCCGGGGCAGTGTGAGCTGCAGAGGAGTCAAGGTGGAGATGGGCATCCTGCACGCACAGTAAGGAGGATTTTGGAGACGCCTGCTGGGCAGCCATTGTGGGTACAAAGCCTTCAGACCAGCCTCAGGCACCACCTCCACGTGAGCCAGACTCCTAGGGAAAATCCGCACACCTGTGAGCCCAGCCAAATGTGAACTTCCGTATAATGAATAATTAATTGTTCAATATAAGCGTGTCGCCTGTGAACTGCATTTTCTCCCTGGGCGTCTGCACACTGTTGTCACCCTCTGATAGCGAAAGCCCACAGCCCCCTGCGTGGAGCAGGACTGCTTGGTCACTCTGCTACAGGCTTGGGGAGGAAGGACCTCTGTGGAGCAGCCGCCTGCGGGAAAGGCTTCCAGACAGAGTGGGTGGGCTGCAGAGGCGGAGCTTATGATGCACAGAGCTGGGCTGCCTGGGTGCAGCTGGCAAGAGGCGGGTGGAGGGAAGGTCCCCAGGTGAAGATAGAGCTCCTCCTGCCTGGCTGCACCGCAGATGGCGCTTATTGTGTATGCAAGATGGAGCGAAAGAAGGTATTGTGGAGGAGCATGAGGCAGCGACCATATCCGCGTTTGCAAAGGGCAAGTAGAAACAGTTGCGGATGGATTGGAGGAATCAGGAAGCGTGCACTGATCTAGGAAGGGAGCAGGTGTGAAAATTCAATAAATCATTCCTCTGGTACAGATCATATACAGAGAGGCACCAGAACAGTGTGGTGGAATGCTTGTAATCTTGGTAGTACAGCTTGCTTTGAGTATTACCCAGCCCATTTGCACATAAATAAAAGATAATAGTAACGGTACATATCCAACACAGGCTGATCATATGATCCTCATACAGCACTGAGTACCACTTCAAGATCCAGAGAGAGCTCATTGTTAGTAAAGCTCTACTTCCACAGTGTGAAGTGATCCTCTTTCACAGCACTGCTACATGGCAGTGGCAGGTTCACCTTTTTTTAATGGCTGGTGATATCTCCCTCTTCACAGCCAGTGAAGTAGGAAAAGATGGAAAGAGGATAAGGGAGGAAGAGTCATCCTGTGTGAAACTTGCTGACCAAGGTTGTGAGCCTGCCCAGTTGGTGATAATCACAGAAGAGAATGAATATTCTAGTTGTGATGATGTTCCTAACAATGATTGCAAGGATAGAGGGATGGAAGTTGTCCCTATTAGAGGTGTGGGGATCCATTGGCCTAGATGGGATTCGTTGTACACTGGGAAAAACAGTGGCAGGAGTGAGGAAAAGACTAGATAAGAGCTTGGTCAGGTAGTAGCTAATCAGCCTGATTGGTGGGGTAACCCCCCTCCAACAATAGTCAGGGCCTTTATTTATACCTCTACAAAGTTGTTAGACTCAAGGTTGCCTAGCAACAGATAGCCCACAATGTCCAGGTAGGATGTTTTTCTCAAGACTGAGGTAGCTTGACTGCTTTAGGCAAGGAAGCCTCATTCAGCCTTCCCACATACAATCAATTTCAGCTTCAGCAGCTCAGAACAAGAGGTGTGCATCTTGCCAGTGAAGGAGCCCTGGGCCGGAGTCCTCTCACTTCTTACCTGGTTTCACCTCTCAACTCCTAAAGGCTTTTTTGGTCAGAGATGTATCTATGCCTCTAGCCTAAATTTAGTCCCACGTGGCATTTTTCTTATAGTTTCTTGTTATTATTAGCCTTTATTCAACTTTTAATTATTGGTATTAGTGTGTATTTATTCAAGGTCTGCTCTCCCAGTAGGTGACATAGCTCTACATGGCAGGGATGAAGTGTGTTTTATTGACCAAGTACAATGCCTTGGATTTAACTTTTTAATCTGTTAAATGAGGATGCTAACATTGCCTTTTCCTACCTCAAGGAGCTGTGAAATTAGAAAAGATAATACAGGGAAGCATCCATGTAAATTATAAAATGTGTTTCAAATAATAGTTATTCTTAGGTCTATGTCTGTTTCAACATACACCACAGCACAATACTTGTGAAATGAGGGCTTAGGCAGGGGAGACACACACCCTGTTAGAGGAGAGTGTTTAGAAAATCATCCACAGTGAGATCGACCTGAGTATGTAAAGTCCCAGAGAGCAGCTCCAACTTCTTAAAATGTCACATTCACTTAGTGCACTGAGAGTAAGTTTGGAGTTCAAAAATAGGATAAACAGGAATACTAGGCCTAGAAAAGACTAAAATGTGTAATGTGATGGCAACCCAGAGCCCATGGATCCTGCCACTGAAAGAGGTTTCACAAGTAAGCTCTCAAGCAAGACATTCCTCTCCTCCTGAGAGGCAAAGATGGTCACTACATCTGCTCAATAGCAGGGGAACTGCAGATGGAGGGAAATCATTTCCAGATAAATGGCAGCTGCCACCAACTCTTCACAGAGAGCAAATGGGAGGGACATTTATCTCTGTAGCCCAGATAATTGTACAAATATACAGTGTCATATTTGGAATAAAACTGGCAAGATGTGGTTGATAAACCATAGTGGTTTGAATAAGTGCTCTACAATGGCCATGTATTAACTGTTTGCTGCCCAACCTGTGGCAATACTGGAGGCAGTGGGATGTTTAGGAGGTATGGCCTAGTGGAAGGAAGTGAAATTATTGGGGCATGCTCTTGAAGGGGCTATTGAGACCTGACCTTACTCTGTTTCCTGACTTCCTGAAGCCAACAGCTTTTTCTACAATGTACTCTCACCATGATGTGCTACACTACCATAGGCCTAAAAACAGTGTGGCCAACCAACCACATCTGAAACCTCCAAAAATATTTCAAAATAAACTTTTTTTCTTTATAAAGTGATTATCCAGATAATTGCTGTAGAAAAAAATATATGACTAACACAAGATGAGACCCAGAGGGCCAACCAAACAGCTCAGTGGATTAAGGCACATGCAAGCAGGTGCAGGGGCCAGGAGTTTTATCCCCCAGCCTGTCATACCACTCCCACCCCTGGGGCACACTGAGGTGGCAATTGAGACTGGGCGTCATGGCACACTCCTATAATCCAAGGTCTTGGGAAGCTGTAAAGAGGTAGATCACTATGATTCCTATCTAGTAGTGAGACCCTGTAAACACTTCCCTAAAATAAAAAAGAGACCCAGACTATCATTCCTTTGCCTTTATAGATGAGCCAGGAAACAATAAATAGCTCATTCTCATGGCCAGTGTGGGCCATGCATTACTGCATTTGAGAACCCAAAGGCTGTATGGTGCTATTATATGGAACCAAAAACAGTCACGTTTCCTACATTAAACCTATGTTAAACTGGGGCTTTGTCCTTTTTTTTCTTTTTAGGGAGCAGGATAAATTGTTGATACTATAGCTTCCCTGGTTATTTATTATTTGATGTGTATGTAATTATCTTTAGTTCACTAGTTAGCATACTGTTGTCATTTTTATGATTTAATCCCTGGTTCTCCAAGGATATCTCATTACCTGTAGTTGGAGAGGAACCTAGTTTATCCTAGCCTTCAGCTGAGATCTGAGTGAGGCCTTCATTTCTGTGTCTTTATGCAGCTGTGACTGCCTTTGTGTTCATTGAGGTGAGTAGCAAGTCAGAAGTTTGGTAACAAGACATTGTAGGATAGGCCATGAGCCTGTGGGAGGAGAAATGGTCCCTGCAATGGTACAAGAGGGTGGACTTCAAGGTAACAGAGGCCACGGTTCAGGAGATGGATGAGCAGCTAAGCATGGTGCTACACACCTATAATGCCAGGTTCTGGGATCTGAGGTAAGGCTACATGACCTAGCTCCACCTGGGAAACTTAGGTTACTTATTGAGGCCCTATGTCCAAGGTGAAAGAAGCTGGAGTTATAGATTAGTTCAAAGGCCCTTGGCTAAATCTCCATTTCTGTAAAATAAATATATAAACAAATTAAAAAACAAAAGGAATAAATATATAAACAAAAAACAAAGAAAAACAGACAAAGCTAAGTTCATACATGACAACCCCAGAGGGGATGGGCTGGTGGCCTCATGTCAGGAGGTGACAAGGAGAAAGGAAACTTGCAACAAGTTATTTCTAAAAATCATACTGAGTTGAATGATTGCTGTTACCATAAATGTTTAATTGTAGATTCATAATGATTAGTATTTAGTTTACTCTCATCTGTCCTGGAACTGTGGTCACATAAAGGGGCAACTGTGATACCTGCTGCCATAGGACTCTACCCATGTCCCATCTAAATTTTTCCCAGGCTTGGTTTATATTGCAGGAGAAACCTGTTGGAAGTGGGGGCTGGTAGGAGGGTGAAAGGGGTTCCAGAAGGAAGTCAGCTGTGGGTTGGCTGAGAGAAACCAAGAGTGAGGCTCTGGTGAGGTAGAAAGGGAGCTAGCAGCCCACTCTGCTGGAGGGTTTGTGAGAAGGACAGAGTAGGCCGGGGAGGAGCTGGAGGAGGGAACACAGAGAGGAAGAGCACAGGAAAGGCAAAGTATCTGATTTCACCTTTTTGCCCAAAGGCAGCCTCTGATATATAGAACAGCCCATTCCCTCCTGGGTTGTACTGTGTGACCTAAGCTTATTCCACTTTCCTTTTGTTTTTTACAAAATGTTTTATATACATATTCATTTCTGTGAGCAGTTGACTCACAGCAAAGATACCAGCTTCACCTACTCTTGAGTCTGGAGGAAGGCACTGACCTTCCTGACACACTGCACATTCCCTGGCAATTTATTTCTGAAAGACTCACAGGGGAGTAACCAGGGGGCTGAATTGGGTCCTTAAACACAGGGAACAGTCTGCTAGTCAGTAAGATAGAGGAGCTTTGTGCATCCTGAGCTGGGAGCAGGGGCTTCCCTGGCTCCACATTCTGCCCAGGTTCTGGCGACATTCTCTTCACAGAGATCACTCAGGTAAGCACTCCTTCCTCTTTCCCTTACAGGGGGCTTCCTTTCCTTAGCCCTTCAAGCCCAAACTAGAAAGGAAGATGAGGGGGAGAAACTTTCTTGTGGAAAACACTTAAGGAGATAGGAAGCCCTTGTCTCCTCCAAGAGAGTTCTGTATGAGTTCCTTGGCTTTGTGAAAGGAAGGTGAAACATTTCAAGTCAAAACACTGAAATACACTTTTGCTGTTTGAATTCCTCCAAATTTGATTTCATCATAGTTTAATTTGTAAAGCTTCTCTGAGACAAGGATGTGTTGGCTCTCACTGTGGAGCAATAATGCTCTTTATGTAGTTTCCAGTCTGGGCTCAACTTCCCAATTACTTGAAAAATGTACAAAGGTTAGTAATATATACTATATTACATTATAGTATATTACATTATGTTACATTATGTTACATTACATTATATTATATAAATTCCCACAAATGATGTAATTATTATGTATCAGAAACATATACAAGGGAAAAAAGCTCCTGGAATAGTAGATTTTAGCAACAACATTTTTCAGTTCTCTCCTTGTTTGAAAGGGGGTTTGGTGCACACAAAATTCTCACAATTTATAAGCATGCCATTGTTTTGTCTTTTCTGAACCTATGTATTTGACTTTTCCTACAAAGGGAGTCAATCCATGGCAGCTTTGAAATACTTCAAGTGACAGACCACAGGGAAATTCAATTTAGTATACTCCATCCATTGCCTTGTATTTGTAAATGAGAAGATTAGAACAGGGTGACATATTTACTGATTTATTGAAGCAGTGGAGGTTCTGGATGGCAAGGTTGACAGAGGTTCTAGATGTTCTGATTTTGTTTGTTTGTTTTCTTTGGTGGAACAAGGGAATAAACTCAGGCCCTTACACTTATCCTACTGAGGCAAGCCAGGCAAGCACTTATTCTACTGAGCTATCTCCCCTGCCCCTAGATGTTCTGTTGACTTAGAAAATGTGGAATTGTGTCTGGGAGTGCACAACTGATTTGGGTAGGTAGGTGTAGATGCATTACAGAGTTAGAGATTAAAAATCTTTGTACTCTACATAGAGGTGTGAAAATTTCAGATACAGGCCACAATGAGAATGTTAGTGGCCCAGGGCATTACTGCTGTTAGTGGACGGCAAGATTTTTCCTCAGGTCTGAAACTGGGCTGATGGACCAGCGTCTGGTGTAGGATGTTTATAATCCCCAGTACTTTGGAGGATGAGGCAGGAGGATCCAGTATTGGAGGGCTGAGTGAGATCTTTGTGTACAATTTTTTTTAGGAAAAAGTGAAGCTACAGCAATGCCCTTAGATCACTTTTTTTTTCCTTTTCAAAGTTTTATTGATAAACATATAGCAATGAGACAGTTTCAAATCAAATCGAAAGTAAAGTTTCAACAAATAATACACTGCATATATTCTTCTTAGTGGTTAATTGCTGTACAAGATGCAGACTTGTGATCCTATTTACAAACACCATTAGAAAAAAAATCATTCTATTCATTAAGAGAATGCAACTATATATCTATCCCAACCACTTTGAATACACAGATACAAAATGGATATTCATAGTTATACCCCATTTTTTTAAGCTCTGTTATTGAATATTATAGGTGTGTAAGCCCAGCAAAATATTCTGAAAGAGTTCAGGAGCCCATAATAGCATTGGGTCTTCTGTTTAACTGGAAATGTCAGAAATTATTGACCTGAGTCTCCCACAGCTCAACATAACAACATGGCTTTACTTCCTATATTTCATCTTCATATACAATTTTTTTCAAAAAGCCAAAAAACCCCCACAAACATAAAAAGAAGTAAGGCTTAATATGAAGCCCTACATTGAGCATCCAATATCATAAAGATGGACAAAAAGTACAGACTAGTTTCAAACTCTCAAAGATTCTACTATCTCTGCCTTCTGAGTACGGGGATTATACAGAGCTTTACTAAAGCTTTACCAAACATGTTTTGAAACACTCATTTTAGTGACTCTTGTCTTGAGGTTTTGGTTTTGAAAGTAAAAATGTGTCCAAGGGGCCAGAGAGATGATTCAGTGGAATATGTGCTTCCCTGGCAAGCGCAAGGGCCTGACTTCAATCCCTGTTTCCACCAAAAAAACAAAAAGAAAAAAAATGTGTCCAAGGATAAAATGAAACATATAAAATATTTAAAAACCAAAATTTTTTTCTCTATTTTTTAAATAGTATTACTGAGGATATAGGACTGTTATCTTGCCAAAAATTTTAACCATAAAACAGAATCTTTAGTTTTCACTTTCTCACTTATATTCTCTCCCCTTAAAAATTTTGATAGAACCTTTAATCCTTTCAACTGTGAAAGCCAGTACAAACATTTTTCAAGCTCATCATTATGTGAGAAATTAGCTGTTATTAGTAGGCTTGTCATTATATGTTATCATGCTGTTTTTCCCTAACAGTTTTTGATATTCTTTCTTTCTGTTGAATTTATGAAATTTGGCTTAAGATTTACCATGGGGAAGTTGTTTTCTTGATATGTGTTTTTGGGTTCCATATGCCTGTTGTACTTGTATATTAAACTATTTCCTTAGATTTGGACATTTTTCTGCTGTGAAATCAATGAAAAAATTCTGTTGCAGATTTTGAGCCATCTTCTAATTCTTTTCTTACTTCTATAATTCTGATATTTGAAAAATCATCTCAGTAGTTGGATTCAGTTTTTATGGCATTTTGTCCGTTTAGGTACCATGAATTTTATGACCTATTAGTATACACAGTTTCTCTTCAATTTCTAACTCTGTCCTCTGTCATGTATCCCTTGCTTGGTTATGATTTTTTTTGTGGAACTGGGAATTGAACTCAGACCCTTGTGCTTGCCATGGAAGCACTTATTCCACTGAGCCATCTCCCCAGCCCTATGTTTTGGTGTTTATACAGCTCTTTCATCTACTCAGTGTACTGTTTGAGAGTCTTGTTAGTCTTCATTCTGCTTTGGAGAACTTGATCTCTAGTAACAAGCGGAATGGAGAAAATCAACCTACAGACAAACCAGATATTGGTGTGGGGGGTCCAGGGAGATAGCTCAGTAGAATAAGGGCTTGTCTGGCAAGCACAAGGGCCTGAGTTCAATCCTCAGTTCTGAAAAAGAAAAAAAAAAGATATTGGTGTGCTGTAAAATTGAAGCAACTATGCTGCCATTAATCACAGAAGAGAAATTAACAATGAGAATAAAGTCAAATACAAAGTAGGTATTGACTTAAGTTAAAGTATAAACATAATTAATAGAAAAATACCAGTAGTGAAAAGACACAAAGAAAAAGTAGTATTGACTTACAGTGATAACTGCTAAAAACAATTGTGCTACAAGTATCAAAAGAAAAGAATGACACACCAATAACAACATCAAATAGCTACATCTTAAGGAAGCTCAATAATAATGATAGTAATAATGGAAAATAAGAAAAAAGTAAAGAAGTAAAATTGGAAAAGGAAAATGAGAAGGAAGAGAGGAAATTGGGATTAAAAGCTCAGGTAAAGAATAAAGGAAAGTTAAAAGCATTAGATAAAATTATCACAAAAGGAAGGAAAAATGAAACCAAGGTCCAAAGAAAGAAAAGAAAAAGAAACAAAAACACAAACAAACTCCAAGAAAGCAAATGGCCATGAATGCAAAATATTCCCCTGAGATGGTTGAGGGAAAGGTTTCTTTCCAGGACATGTAGTATTGGAGTCCCCAGATATGAGGCAAGGATAATGAGTCATAACTAGAACCTATTTTGTTTCTATGCTTGCTTTTTGGTGTGTGAATGCTTAGTCCTTTTCTACCTTCCCTGCTAGGCTGGGTCAGCCAATGATGTGGTGTCTGCCTTAGGGCAGTATTCACTTGGGTGGATCTTACTTCTTGTGTTTTTCTGTGTACACCAAGTCACTGTTGTCTTCACTAGCTTCACAGCCTGTGGGTTTCTGAGGTTTCCCAGTGCTTGAGACCCTTGTCTGTACACGCTGAGATGTTGCAGCCATCCAAGTCAAGACACTTAGCATAGAGGTGACTTCAATCTTTAGTGAATTCACATATTTAATTTATGAATTAAAAAGCAGAGTTAAGTCATCAACTATTAAGATATTAAAAAGAGAAAATGTTAAACTAACCCTTTCTGGCTTGAAAGAAGAAGAAAACTGGCCATATGTTACAATTAGGTGAAATAGCAAATGGCAGAAAATTGATATTCATAAGACTTTGCAAGTCTTATTCAAGTATCACTAATGATGAATTATAAAATAACAATTACTTTGTCATTATATGCAGTCACATGTATACTGAAAGTTATATAGATATGCAAATTATGCATTAGAGAAAAGCCAGTGGGTGGTTAGGTAAGCTCACATTAATTGACTAGTTTTCCCCAAATGAGTCTACTACATATAAGTTTCAAATTCATGCTTTTATAAAATTATACCTCATATTATGAACATATTATAAAATTTCACATGACATTATAAAATTATACATTTTCACATTATGAACCTGATGGATTAGCAGCAAATAGTTAAAATAATACGTATGAGATTTGGAAACAGTAAGGAGTTACTTGATTTTTCATAAAACACTAAAACATGTCTCAAATGTGAATTCTTTCTTTCCCATAATTTCATTGAGAAACAAATAGCAATGAGACAGTTTCAAACCAAATTGGTAGGACGGTTTCAATAATTAACACATTGCATACATTCTTCCTAGTGGTTAATTGCTGTACAAGATGCTGACATGATATCCTATTTACAAACACTATTAAAACAAATCTCTCTATTCATTTAGAGAATGTAACTATATATCTATTCTAACCATTTTGAATACACAGATACAAAATGGACATTCGTCTGTATCCCCCTTTATTTTTTTAGTTCCATTATTTGAATATTATAGGTGTGTTAACTCAGCAAAATCTTCTAAAAGAGTCCAGTAGTCCATAATAGTATTGGGTCTTATGGCTTCAGTGACAGTGTCAGAAATTTTTTATTTATTTATTTATTTATTTATTTATTTATTTATTTATGAGAGAGAGAGAGAGAGAGAGAGAGAGAGAGAGAGAGTGGTGTGTGTGTGTGGCCAGCTCAGCCCACCAGGGGGCGCGGCTGGCTGGCATGTGGTGCTGGGGGATCGAACCGCGGTCCCTGATGCTTTGCTAAGCTTGTTCCAAGTAGGTGCTTTAGACCACTGAGCCATCTCTCCAGCCCCAGAAATTGTTGATCTGAATCCCCTATAGCTCAGCATAACAGCATGGCTTTACTTCTTATACTTTGTTTTTACACTTTTCTGTTGGATGGTTAAGACCAAGAGAAAGCAAGACCTATGTAACAACAGTTGTAGCTTTTGGATCTGATAAGGTCAGTGAAATCCCCTCAGATTCTGAGATCCTATACCTCAGATTGTACATCCTTCGTAGGTGAATTCTTATATAATTACTGTTGCAGGTTTTTTTTTCTTAAGTAAAACAGACTATTACATATTCAAGGACCAAAACAATCTCACGCTCAGCTTGGATACCGGTACACTGGCTTGACTTGCATCTTTGCATAAACTTTGTATAAATTCTATTAAATCTGCCCAATGGGAGGTGAACAGTTTATAAATGTGCTAAGAAGTTGTCACTATGTAGTGTTATATAAAAATATATGAATAGAAATTTAACAAATCAGATTTTCATGATTCATATTTTGCTTTTAATAAAACATTGGAGGAAAATAGGAATAAAAATAAATAAGGGTGACTTCCAAGAATTTCCAACCATTATTTTCAAATGTAAAGCAAGATAGGCTGAACAGCTTAGCTTTGTGTGCAGCAAATTACATCTTGCATTCACATCAGCAAAGCCTATTAGAATAAAGGAAAGAAGGCTTCATTCTTTTCAAGTGACATTCAGTGTTTGTATTCAGCACATTCACACTAATTATTTCCTGAGCAGAAATGTCAGTGATGAGCTGCTTGCTATCAAATACAACTCTCAGAGGTCCCTGGAGCACTTCATTTACTACCCCTTTCATCTCAATCAAGACAGCCTAAAAAGAAGATTAAAATGTAATTTTCATACTTTCCTTTAGAGTTATTTACTTTGTAGAAGAGAACCTGTGTGCTATCAGTTGCATTGTTCTTTGACCATTTAAGCTCTATCAAAATCTTTCTTGATATAGATTCTCTTGTAAGAATTAAAAATGATTTCAGTCTACCCAAAAGGTAGATTCAAATTAAAAGGTGGATTTGAAACTTTTAATCCTCCTCCAAAATGCTAAGTGGTAGAAAAAGGAGCTCATAATCTTCTCATCTGAATTTCTGACAAGCTCTTGGGAACCTAAAAAATAACCTTTGTCTAGAAAAAGTTTGCAGTAAATGTAGAATGTGCCTGCTCATGAACTTTAACTATATAGTGCATTGTGAATCACAGCCAAAAACCATCAAGTGAATAAACTATTACATACAACGTCAAGGCATTGGGTAGGCCAGGTATGGTGGTACATGTCTGTAATTGTAGCGTTCTTGGGGGCTGAAGCATGTAAATTCAAGTCAATCCTATTAGCAACTTGGTGAGATGCTGTCTCAAAACAAAAATGTAAGAAAGTTCTTGGTTCAATATGTGTTTCTTTAAGAGACAAATGAAATGAGCAGGAAAAAAATGAGGCATTGGATAGATTTCAAAGATGACAACAGGGTCCAAGTAATTCATCACCTAATATATTCCTATAAACTTCATTGGAATGATAATAATCTACACATGTAAGAAAAAAGGGAAAATACAAAACTAATTCACAATTGAAAGGAAAGACTGGAAGAGGAAAAAGACTAGAAAGTGATAAAGCATGTCTGAACAGGGATAACTTGGCAGTAGGATCACATGATACAGAGGACTAATCAGATAGCTGCAGTGCCTGAAGTGGTTTCTTTATCTTCTATTGTGTTGCACTGATTCATATGTCTATGATTTCTTTTGCCAGTACCACATGGTTTTTCTTTTACTGTATTTGATACAAGGTCTCACTACACATCTTAGATTCATAGTGATCCTCCTGTTTTCAGCCTCCCCAGTGCTGAGATTACAGGTGTGTACCACCACACTTTATCTTGATGGCTGGTGCAGCCTATGGTGCCTGGGATCGAACCCCAGATCCTGTGCTTGCCTAAGCAGGGGCTTAGTCCCCTGAAGTATCTCACTGGCCCTTAGTATAGCTTTATAGTATACCTAGAAGTCTGAAATTGTGATGCGTTTTACTTTTTTTTTTCCTTTCCTTTCTTTCTTTTTTTTCTTTTCTTCTTTTTGTACCTGGGATTGAACTCAGGACCTCACACTTCAGGCAGGCGCTTATGCCACTGAGCTATCTCCCCAGCCCCCTGCTGTGCTTTTGTGTAGTTCTGCTTTTACAGTTTCTTGTTTTTCTGGTTTTGCATGAATTTTGAGATTGCTTTCTCTAGTTCTTTAAGAAATATTGTTGATATCTTGATTGTTATTGACATGTTAGTTTTGGAAATATGGTCACTTTGAATATAACAGTTCTACTTATCCAAGAATAGACAGTGTCTTCATTTTCTGATGTCATCTTGCAGCTCCTTTTCCAGAGTACTGTAGTTTTCATTTCTTTGTTTCTATTAATTCCTAAGTATTGAATATGTCTTGATGCTATTGTTAATAGTATTGTTTTCTCATTTCTTTCTCAGTGAATTCATTATTGATGGACAGATGCAGTACTGATTGTTGTTTGCTATGACAGTAGAAAAGGGTTAAAATTTGTTGCACTGCAGGAACTTTCCAAGTATCTTTTTTTCTCTAAATTTTAAATTGAGATGAAAGCTCTCTATATGATAGAGACTACTAAATGCTAATGAATTATTCTAAAAGCCTTCAACCACATGATTTTTCCCTTTGTTTACCAAGGACGTCAGAAATTGCAGAAATGGGAAATGTTCCCTGAAAACCACAACACTATTGCTTGTACCCTTTACCCACAGGGTCTGATTCCCAGGATCAAAATTCCTTCCATATCATGTAAGCTTATTCTTTTCTAGATAAATTACACCAATGAATAACCACAAAATGGTTCCCACAGAGAAACAATCACAAAAGAGAAATGCTGCAGTGAGATTAAGACTCATTTAATCTTGTTCTTTGGGAGAAATTACATGGTTATAGTA
>NW_004525022.1:286136-291920 GCF_000260255.1 Octodon degus
TTAGCCCCTGCATTATCTTTAAATGTAAATTTACCCTATATTAGTATTCGTTTCAGGTCTTTAGAGGTAAGGCTTTTCTGGCCATTATGCATTAGACATCTATAGAAGTCCCCTAAAACATTGAAAAAATATATTAAATTTACAGTGTTTTTAAGTATGGAAGTTCTAATATTTTAAAAGAATGTGAACATCTGCTTAGCTTTATTTGTATTTAATAAGACAATAATTTCATCACTCCTAGAAGTGAAATTAAAATTTTCTCATTGTACAGAATTCTATCTATCTATCTATCTATCTATCTATCTATCTATCTATCTATCTATCTTTCTATCTCTATCTATCTATCTATCTATCTATCTATCTATCTATCTATCTATCTATCTATCCATCTTTTTTTTTTGCGGTAGCAGGGACTGAACTCTGGACCCTGCGCTTGCCAGGCAAGCGCTTATTCTTCTGAGCTATCTCCCCAGCCCTTCACTTACATTTTTAAAGAACATATTTTTTCCCAGGAAATACTTATACCAACACCAGCCAACTTGGTTATCAATAGAGAAGGGTGGAAGTTGGAATGTATCAAGAGATGCACCTGACAGTGCTATTAGGAGGCAGACAATATTTTAAGAAAAGGGTTGCTGGGCCACAAATATGAGGGAATTAGTCTCTATTACAGGTATCTCTATATATTGAATGACACCAATGATTTAGGGAAAATATAACCTAATGACACTCAGTTTTATTCTGTGGTTACTAAGCAATCTTCTGATGTTTGTGTAGCTATGATGTAAAATGAGTGCCTGTCTGAAAGTATTAGTTTCTGCTGTCCATGACCACTATGATTTACTTCTTTTTTTAATCTTTGCTTTTAAGTTTGGTTAATCCAATTACTCTGGAGACCACTGGATCCATTCTCAAGGTACAAACAGCAAGCGTTCTGAGCTGAGCCAGCCATTCAAAGTAGAACTAGAATTTCTAACAAATTAAAGCCTGCTAGCATTGTTTTGTGTTCTACTGAAAGTCCAACAGTTTCATGAAATAGAGTGAAAATGTACAACTTAATAACAACATTAAAAGCCATAGACATTCCTTGAATGTTAAATTACTCTTGCAGATAAAGCCTTAAGATATTTTACATATATCTTTTCTGAAGCAAAAGTCATTTTTGTCATATGCGGTTTGCACAAACACTTTCCTCCTTTTAGCATATTCTATATTTACAGCAGACTCTTTAGTAATTACAAATAATATTTATTAGAGAAATGTAAGCAGTCCATGCAAAAGTTAACTGTGACTAGCTGCATCAACAAAATGACTTTCTAGAAAATTTCAGTTTTAGAAAAACTTTATTTCAAGCGAGAAACAAGACTGCTGAGCTCCGCAGTGACAGGGTCCTCATGCAAGCAGCGGCTTACAAGGTCTGTGTTGCTCTGAGGGGGCTAGGCCTGGCTGTTTAGGCATCCACTCCTTCATGTCAGAGGGGGCGGTGTGAGCCACACGTTGCGGATTGCCACAAGTCACTGCTGTCACTAAAACTCTTCTCTTAACTTTCAAACTAAGGGAGGGCATCAGAGATGGTGCAAGCGCTGTTGCATCAGACCGTTTGTATGGAGATTGAGACTTTTTGCTGCTTTCTCAATCTTTGAGCAGCGGCAGGTCTCCATTCCAGGGAACTGACTAGTAGCTGGGTTTTGCGGTGGTCTTTTAAATACGTGCCTTTAAACTATTTGTGTTAAATACATGCCTTTAACCTATTTGTGAGCCACAGAGAAGGTTCCTTTAGTCTCAACACACCGGGTGTGGGTCACATTTCTTACTCAGATTTCACAAGAGGCTGCTTTTGCATCTATAGGACACTAGCACGGCCTCCCACGGTGCTGGGATTACAAGTCTGAGTCACCATGCCCGGCTCCTTTGTTCTAATAGAAAATAGGCAATGCCAGTGAGCTCAAAGAAATTCAAATATAGACACAGGTGGGCATCCCTGAAGCTAGGTGCAAGGGCAAACTCAAGTTCAGGGACCCATGCAGTGTTTGCTAAACACCATCGAACATACAACATCAACTTTTAGGTCCTCTAGAGGATTCAAAACAAATGATACTACAAATCCCACTCCAGCAAATTTCCAATCTAATTGAAGACATGCAGGAAAATCTAAAGAGTTGTGACTTTAAAATATCATGTTCAGCTGCAATAAGTACAGTAGGAGTCAGTGGACAAGGACAATAAATTAATACTAAATAAACCAAGGAAATAGAAGTCTGATCAAAGGAATGGGGTTAAAGCACTCACCTTAAAGGACTAGGGCGTACTTTTCTTCTCTCCTCTCTTCTCCCTTCCCCTCCGCTCTGCTCCCCTCCCCCTTCTCTTCTTTTCTTTCTTTATTTTTTTTGGGGGGGATCTTTTTGCAAACGGTCTCTCCAGTTTAGGCTGGCCTTGAGCTCACTTTGTAGATCAGGCTGGTCTTGAACTGTCAGTAATCCTTCTATCTCAGCCTCTTGAGTGCTGGGATTATAAACCTGTATGACCACACTTGGATTAGTGGGTACTTTTTGTTTGAAAAAGCAGACTAGAGTGATGAAAATTAAATAACTGATGTACAACAGAGGATGGAAATAATTACAGAGAATGCTGACACAAAGGCTAGAGATATGAATACTATTGGAGGATATCTATCTATCTATCTATCTATCTATCTATCTATCTATCTATCATCTATCTATCTATCTGGCTCACGATCAGATTAATACTTACCCTTGAAACAGAGACCAGAGCAAATGAAAAATAACTGGCTTACTGACATGAGAATAATACAAAAAAATCAATAGATTAAAAGAATAAACCTGTGGAGTGTGCAACCAGGACACCAGTGGGAAGGTGTGGGGCGAGCCCACAGCCGGAAGTGGTGATGCACAATCATAGCTGCAGTCCTCAGGAGGCCGATGTGGGAGGACTGCCTTGAGTTCTAGGCCAGCTGGCGCTACACAGTGAGTTCAAGGGCAGCCTCCACAGCACAGCAAGACCTTGGTGCAAGAAAATGAACAAAAATAAAGAGTTATATCCTGGTTAATGTATTCAGTTTTTCAGATAATTATTTAGATATTTGGGCAAGAAAGCAGAAAGGAAGTAGGATGCAGGGAAAGCATTAGACTTCGTATAACACAATCAATTCTGGCAAACATTAAAAAAAATACTGAAATGGTGGAGGGGAAATAAAATGTATTCCAAGAAAATTATACCTACATAATTTTCCAAGCTTTCATGTATTAATGGAATTTGTAGATGCCATATGTTCATTTTTGCCTGCATATTTCTCTTCTTGAGCTTCTCTTTCTCATGCGACTTGAGAAGCACAATAGCAGTCAATGTGTAATTAACATTGTTTCCCACCATCTTTTTGTTTTTGTTCACTTTTGTAGGTTTTTTCAAATGTTTCTTTTAATTTTTTTAAATTTTTTAAAGAGAATACAAATTAATGAAAGTTAGAAATGATACAAAATTTCACTGAACAAAATAATATGAATTGGAGAGTATTTGTTGTATTGCATGGTGTTGTCTTCAAATTAGTTTAGATTACCAGATATGTGCATACAAAATTGGAAAAAAGTTATAAGAAATTAAGAGAAGAGCCTCTAGCTGCCATCTTGCATCCCCGCGTGTGTGCACCTAATCTCAACTGGTCTACCCGAGACCTACTGAGCGACAGCCCTAGTCGCCCATGCTGCCCCATATCAGCTCCAACAAGACAAAAGAAACTATCATGAACCAGGACAAACTCGTCAAACTGCAAGCACAAGTGTGCATTGGTGGGAAAGGAACTGCTCCCAGAAAGAGGAAGGTGGTTCATAGAACAGCCACAGCAGATAATAAAAAATTAAGTTCTCATTGAAGAAGTTAGGGGTAAATAATATCTCTGGTTTTGAAGAGGTGAATATGTTTACAAACCAGGGAACAGTTATTCATTTCAAAAACCCAAAGACTCAGATACCTCTGGCAGTAAACACTTGCACCATTACAGGCCATGCTGAGATGAAACAACTGACAGAAGTGCCACCCAGCATCTTGAACCAGCTTGGTGTAGACAGTCTGATTAGCTTAAGGAGACTGGCTGAAGCTCTGCCCAAACAATCTGTGGATGGAAAAGCACCACTTTTTACAGAAGAGGATGATGACGAGGTTCCAGATCTTGTGGAGAATTTTGATGAGGCTTCTGAGAATGAGACAAACTAAACTAAGTCAGCTTCTGAGAAAGATAACACTTGGAAGAAATTACTGGGAGCTGCTATTTTATATTAGAACTGTTTTTTAAAATTGTTTTTGTTGATTGATCTGATAAAATCTAGATCTCTTTAATATTTTTTAAACCCAAGCCCATTGGACACTGCAACTCTTTTCAGTTTTTGCTTACATAAAGTTCATTCTTTGCAGCCAATTAAGCTGGGGAAGGCTGCGAATAAAGTTTGAAACAGACTAATAAAAAATAAGAACATATTACTGGTCTCTGTTCTTGGTGAAACAATGCACTGTTCCTCCTTTATGTGCCCTGCCTGCATCAGTGCTTTATCCCCAGCAACTACACGTGGCCTCGTCACCCCTTTCTATATCTTATACAGCCAGTAAATGCCATGGATGTTTTAAAGTCTTTGCTGATTCAATGCTGATCATTCCAGTTCCCTGTTTTAGCAAAAAATGCAAGCTAAAAACTCATAAACAAATTAGACCTCCCAATTTAAAGACCTAATCTGAAAATGACTATCTGAGATGAACACATACTTCTCAGATGGAGAAATACAAACTGCAAATAGATATATGAAAAAAAAAGTTCATCTTCACTGGTTATTTGAGAGATTCAAATTTAAAAAAAAACTGAGATTCCAGCTGTTGGAAAGAGTGGCTGTTATTAAGGAGTCAACCAATAACAATTGCTGGTGGGGCACTGGAGAAAAAGGAACCCTGCTCCACTGTTGATGGGTGAGTAGTCTGGTGCAGCCACTGTGGCAATCAGTGTGGAGATTCCCCAAAATCTATAATTGGAGGTCCCATTTCACCCAGCTATTCCCTGCCTGGATATCTTCTCAGAAGAATAACATCCTATCCCAGTGATATATAATGTATTTATGTTTATAATATCACAGTGTGTAATAACTAGATCTTGGAAACCACACAAATGTGCATCAATAGAGGAATGTATTTTCTTCGTGGGGGGGAAGTGTCTAAGGGTGTTCAGGGTCTCACTGCTGGATTGGACTCATAGTGATCCACTTGTTTACAGCCTCCCAAAAGCTGGGATTACAGGCACATGCCACCAGGCCCAGTCTCAATTGCCATCTCAATGTACCCTGGGGATAGGGCCGGAACAGCAAGTTCAGTCGAGCCCCCGGCCCCTTCACTGACTTTCAGGAACTTCAGTCCGCTGAGCTATTTGGCTGGGCCTGGAATGGAATTTTTAAAAGAAGTCTTTATATGATGGAGGCGGTTCACACCTATAATCCCAGAACTCTGGAGGCTGAGGCAGGAGGATCATCACAAGTTCAAGTCTAACCTGGGCTACAAAGTGAGTGACCCTGCATAGGGAAACCCTGTGTCAAAATGAACCCCCCCAAAAGGAGTACTACTCAACCATAAAGAAGGATAAAGTGGAAAGTTTTGTAGGTAAATGGATATAACTCAAGATGATATTCCTAAATGAAATAAACTAGATCCATATTTGTATACATGGTCTTGTCTCCCTAGTGTGAGAAATTGATAGGGTAAATAAGATCCAAATCCTACAATAGTTATTGTAGA
>NW_004525022.1:292020-292970 GCF_000260255.1 Octodon degus
ATATGTTAAGATAGTTATATGAGGGGCTGGGAAGATAGCTCAGAGACATAAGCACCTACGTGGCAAACAAAAGAACCTGAATACAATCCCCAGCCCACATGCCTTGCCTTTTTGGCCCCAGATTTCCAGGTGTGGTGGCGCCTTCTAGAGGTTGAGACAGGAGGGTCTCTATGAATTTGAGACAAGCTACAAAAGTGGAGGCTTTTGGGAACTACAAAAATGAGCATAAGGCCAGCCCAAACTGCATAGCAAGACCCTGTCTCAAAAAATAAAAGTTATACTACTAACTTCTTTTAGTACATTGGAAAGAAAGATTTGTGCTAATAGTGTTTGGACAATTAAATGCAAGTGTCTTCTCTGAGTAACTAAAGGTACACTCAATATATTAGCCATTGTGACCCTCCTATTATCTTGTTTGGAAATTTCATTTAATTTTTCTCTTCACAAAAACAATATAACAACTGGGGAAGAGAATTTGAGCAGAATTTTCTTAAAGCGTTTCACGGATTTTTCTGATTGTACAGTAAGTGGGTTTTTTGTTTTTGTTTTTGTTTTTGTTTTTTGTTTTCAGAACAAGGGATTGATCTCAGGCCCTAGCACTTGCCAGGGAAGCATTTATTCCACTGCGCCATCTCTCCGGCCCAGTAAGTGGTCTTTGTACCTGAGACAGTGATCAGGTGGTTAAGATCATGACCTCTGAAGTCTGGTACCTGTCATATTCACTGCATTATTAGCAGCAAGTCCTTATGTGAAGGCTCAAATGAGATATGTAAAGATAAAAGGAAGAAATATACATAAAATAAAATTAGCCTAGTGTTCAGCACATACTGTTTTATGTGCACTGTCTCTTACTAATAATTTTATTTTAAAAATATTATGCTTACACTGGGCATGGTGGCACATGCCTGGCCTGTAATCCCAGCACTTGGGAAGCTGAAAACCATAGAATC
>NW_004525022.1:294469-295806 GCF_000260255.1 Octodon degus
AGCATAAATGTATGCAACCTGGGCATGGTGGAGTATTCCTGTAAACATACCCTGGGGTTTGAGGTGGGGTGGAGCAGAAGAGTAAAGATTACAAAACCAGTCTGAGCTACAGAGAGAGGTCGAAGTCATCCTAAACCACACAGTGAGACCCTGGTTTCAACCAAAAAAAAAAACAAACAGAAATTAGCAGTGGGTGTGGCACATACTGGATGCCACCCTGTGAAATTTAGGAATTTAATCAGATTATCTCCAAATTTAACAGGACCAGGGTGGATCTCTGTGTGGAGGCCTCCGCACTGGAATCAGGGAGTGGTGCATAAAAGCAAGCTGTTCCCTCCAGATCTGTGACTCAGCAGGTGCATTTTGATCCTCAGCACTGCAAAAAGAAAAAGCTGCTCTTGTGCCAGAGGTGACCATGACTCTCAATAGTAACTCCTGTTAGCTGCCTACAATGACAATGAAGTAATATCTTGGAGCTTGTTGGATGCTTAAAAATAAATGTGTGACAGGCATAGTGGGGCATGCCTGTAATTCCAGCACTCTAGGAGGGTGAAGCAGGAGGATGGTTGCAAGTTTGAGGCCAGTCTGGGCTACAAAGTGAGCTCAAGAACTGCATAAAGAACCTGTCTCAAAAAGAAAAATATGGGGCTGGAGAGATGGCTCAGTGGTCTAAAGCACCTACTTAGAACAAGCTTAGCAAAGCACAGAGACCACGTTTCAATCCCCCAGCACCACATGCCAGCCAGCTCCACCCCCTGGTGGGCTGAGCTGGCAACACACACACACACACACACACACACACAAATAAATTAAAAAAATTAAAAAGAAAGAAAGAAAGAAAAATATGCTTTTAAAACATTGATGCAAGATGTGGTGGTGTACACCTATAATCATAGCACTCGGGAGGCTGAGGCAGGAGAAATACTTCAAGTTCAAGGCCCACCTAGGATACACAGTTAATTCAAGCCCATACTGGACTGCATAGAAAGACCTTGTCTGAAAAACGAAGCAAAACAAAATAGGGTGAAGGAACAGAGCAGTCTTCAGGAATACAGTCCCCAAGGAATGTGTGTTTTGCAAGGTCAGTGTGAAGCGTGAAAATTCGGGCTATCCCATTTAAACAAACAAGCTTCATACTACTAGAGATTATTCATCTTTGGAACTATAAATTTTTATTTATTTTTTTGTTTTTTTTTCAAAGTTTTATTGATAAACAGATAGCAATGAGAGTTTCAAATTAAATCGAAAGTACAGTTTCAACAAATAATACACTGCATATATTCTTCTTAGTGGTTAATTGCTGTACAAGATGCAGACTTGTGATCCTATTTACAAAC
>NW_004525022.1:301877-302361 GCF_000260255.1 Octodon degus
TGTGTTTGGGTGGAACACTCTGTATATGTCCACCAAGTCCATTTGTTTCAAACTCTGGTTCAGTTCCGTTATTTCTTTGCTAAGTTTCTGTCTCGTTGACCTATCTTTTGCAGACAAGTGTGTGTTAAGTTCTCCTATTAAAATTGTGGTATTGGATATTATATTTTTCATGTCCATTATGATTTGCTTTATATAGTTGGGTGCTCCCCTGTGTGGTGCATACATATTTATGAGTGTTACCTGTTCCTCTTGAATTTTTCCTCTAACCAGTATATAGTGGTCTTCTTTATTTTGCTTCATCATTGTTGATTTGAAGTTGAGACTGTCTCAGAATACAATTGCTACCCCTGCTTTTTTCTGAAGTGCTGGGGCATGTGGTATTTTGTTCGATCCTTTGACTTTCAAACTATGAATGTCTTTATGAGTTAAATGTGTTTCTTGTATACAGCATATTGTTGGATTTTGTTTCCTAATCCACTGTGCC
>NW_004525022.1:304337-326830 GCF_000260255.1 Octodon degus
GGAAGCTCTCCACACCCCACTCTGCACTTTTACTTTCTCTAGTAAACTTTACTACTTTTTTGCTATACTTTTGTTTGCTTTGTTTAGTTCTATATTCATGATGAAAAGAATCTGGAATCCAACTCTGGAAGAAGAGCCGAGCAGCCCGTATAGTGTCATGTTTAGTTTTTGAGCCTCTCTTTAGAAGCAAGCAATCCGATATCACTAGGGTAAAGTATTAGCTTTGAAACATGGACATAGAGAATCTTTTTGGTGATTGGAAGGCATTTTCATATTCTATTAGGTTTTTCACAGTTTGTGCTGATCTGCTGGCTAGCATTTTATTTCATTATTTGTCTGATTTTTTTAGACCACGTCTTGCTATGTAGCTTAAGCTGTCTTTAACCTCATTATGGAGCCTGGGCTGGCCCCAAATTCGCAGCAATCCTGCCACAACGTCCTGAGTGCTGGGATCATGGTCTGGTGCCACCACACCAAGCTATGTATAGATAGCAAGATCGTTCATTAGAATAAAACTCCTGCTTAGGCAAGCATAGGGACAAAAGCTTGATCCCTCTGCACCACATGCCATGCTAGCTCCACCCCCTACCCCGCAGGCTGAGTCCACCAGAGTCGTGGCATAGTGGCACACATCTATAGTCCCAGCACTGAGGTAACTAAAAATAGGAGGATCACTATGAGTCTGAGCTGCATGATGAGACTCTGCAACAAACAAATACAAAAAAAAGACAAAAAATCTGCACAGTGAGAACCTGTTTCAAAAAATCCCCATGAGTTAATAATAAAAAGAAGTGTAAGACAGTCAGTAAACAAAATATAGTACAGCAAAATTTTCTCTGGAAAGAAGTATGAATGAAATCCAGACACATGCTACAATGTAGATGAACTTGAATATATGCCAAGTGAGGAAGCCAAACCCAAAGATCTGAATATGGAATGATTCCTTCACATGAGATTTCCAGAATCCACAAACCTAGAAAGAGAGGAGGAGGAGGAGTGGTTGCCAGCCTCGGGGATGCAAGACAGGAGGGGCAGAGGCTGGGTTTCTTTTGAGGTGATGAAAATGCTGTGTAGTTAGCCCAGTTGCACACATCTGTGAACTACTAAATCGTGTATTTTATCTAATTGACTAGTTTACTTGCTGTAGTGGCAGGGTTCGAACCCAGGACCTCTAGGCAAGCTGTCTAACCCTAAGCTATGTCTCCAGCCTTGTTGGTTTGGTTTGTTTGATTTTGTGATGCTGAGAATGGAAGCCAGAGCCTTCACACTGGGCTACATCCCCAGTCCTTTTAATCCTGAGACAGGGCCTTGTAAGTCAGTGAGTTGCCCAGGCTGGGCTCAAATTTGTGATCCTCCTGTCTTAGGCTCTTAGAGTGCTGCTCTGGGATTATGAGCATGCACAGCTACACTGGATATATATATTGAGACAGGATCTGGCATGTTGTCCTTGAATCCTGGGGGTCCTCCTGCCTAGGCTTCCTGAGTGCGGGGATTATAGGCATGTGCCACCACTCCTCAGACTGCCCTGAGGGTGGGGCTGGTGCATTATGTGCTGCTGGGATGGAACTGTGGTCACCCGCACCTGCTTAAGCTTGCCTAAACAGATACTTTAGACCACTGAGGCATCACACCAGCTTGCTAGATATGTTAAGCGGTGAATTTTATGGTACATAATTTGTACCTGTGTGTGTGTGCGTGTGTGTGTGTATGCACGTGCATGTGCACACACACATGTGCACACAGGGCTGAGGATTGAACTCAGGTCCAGGGTATGTAATACCTGCACCCAACATCTGAGCTACCTCTACAGCTCTCCATCTTGATAAAGCAGGTATTGAAGGAAAGAATGCAATGAGTTTTAAACAGGAAGAGAAAATTACTTGGGGTGAGTTTGAAAACAAAATTTTTTAATGTATTTGGTATAGGGTCTCAGTAGGCAACGTGGACTCATAGTGATCCTCCTGTGTTTAGCCTCCCCAGTGCTGGGATACAGGCATGCGTCACCATGCCCAGACTTTCACCAGCTCAGTGTGCCTCGGGGGCAAGTCAGGCACCAAACACAGGATGGGGCATTGAACCTCCATCCCCGTGCTTGCTGTTAGTCCACTGAGCTATCTCACAGGCCCTTGAAGATCTTTTGAGGTCCAGTCTGATCAGGGGTAGGTCCCGTGGGGCGGCAATCAGAAATTGATTTGGCTCCAGAGCCAAAGAAGATGACTGAACTATGGACACAAGTCTGAGAAGGGGAAAGTTGGTAAGGTACTTGCAGGCTTTAGCTGATTCTAGGTTCCCAGTAATCCAACTTTCTTAGCACCCTACCACAGCATGGCTTGGTGGCTTTGCTCTACTTGTTAGCTTTTAAATATTTCTGACATCATTCTTATTTGTTTCTTAATGTTTATTTATTTTTATTTTTTGGTGGAACAAGGGGTCGAACTCAGGCCCTTGCACTTGCCAGAGAAACACTTATTCCACTGAGCCATCCCCCTGGCCCCTTTAATGTCTACTTTTATTTTTGTACTGGGGATTGAACTCAGGACCCTGTGCTTGCCAGTCGGGTGATTATGACCCTGAGACACATTTGGCCAGCTTTAGCTGAATGGTGCTACTTCAACACTGACAATTTCAAAAACTAATTCTGATCAAGAACAATGCTAGAAGCTGGGTGTGAGTGGCCACATGTGTGATAACTCTCAGGAGGCTGAGGCTGAGGTGGGAGGACCCCATGTTTGACCCCCGTCTAAACCATATAGGTCAAGCCTGGAATACAAACCAAAACAAATGTGTACATTTGTCAGGGTAGAGCACATTGGCACAATTGCTCTACCTCTCCCCAGTACAAAATAAAAGTAGACATTAAAGGGGCCAGGGGGATGGCTCAGTGGAATAAGTGCTTCTCTGGCAAGTGCAAGGGCCTGAGTTCAACCCCTGGTTCCACCAAAAAATAAAAATAAATAAACATTAAGAAACAAATAAGAATGATGTCAGAAATATTTAAAAGCTAACAAGTAGAGCAAAGCCACCAAGCCATGCTGTGGTAGGGTGTTAAGAAAGTTGGATTACTGGGGACCTAGAGTCAGCTAAAGACTTAGGGCATTTGCTTTGTTTTTTTTTTTTTTTTCTTTTTCATTGTTTTCTTTTGATGTGTTTTGATTTCAAGACAGGGTCTTAGAACCTGCAAGATAGCTCAGTGGTCTAAAGCGCCTGCTTAGGCAAGTGCAGGGACTGCAGTTCTATCCCTGGCACCACATGCCTTGCCAGCCCCGCCCCCAGGTTGGGTGAGCCAGTCACAAAAAAAGGAGAAGAAGAAGATGGAGTCTCATTGTAGTTCAGACTGACCTTGAAATCACTGTGTAGCCCAGGCTGGCCCTCTGGTTACAGTGGTCCTTCTGCCTCAGCTTCCCAAGTGCTGGGACCATGGGTGTGTATGTCCACACCTGCCCAGGGCAGTTGCTTTTCCCCAACTGTGCACAAAACTAAACATCATCTCTTGTACTCATTTCCATTTTTCACAGGAGGAATTGTGCCAATGTGCTCTACCCTGACCCTCTTAGGGCATTTTGAGAAAGAAGCAGTTACAAGAAAAGGACAAAGCTCTGGGTATTGTGGTAACCCTGGAAGGGCAAATTAGGAAACTTACATGTTGTTATACAGTTTCTAATATCCTTTCATGGAACCCCCAAACCTCAAAATTAGAAAATTAGGAAGTTTACTCATTGACTTTCTACATCCTACTCTTATCTTGGCAGAGAAAGCAGGAGAAATAAGTTCCAACCCCCTGCCTCAAAATAGTTAGGGTAAAATGAACAAGGCTGTCATCCATCTCACATTGGGGAGATGGAGTGCAGAGGGGACACCTCATATGGCTGGGGCAACCACATCACTGCATAACAACACTTTTTTTGGTTGTTGTTTTGTTTTGTTTTTGCATGACAAGCCTTCAGTAGCACTAAGATTAGAAACCTGGCTCAGCGAGGTGGCGTACACCTGTAATGCCAGCAATTGGAAGGCTGAGGCAGGAGGATCACTGCAAGTTCAAGGCCACCTGGGAATTAGAGTGAGATCAAGGCCAGCATGAACTGCATAGCAAGATTGAATTAATTTAATTTAATTAAACCAGCCAGACATGGTGCCAACATCTGTAATCCCAGCATGCTTAGAGGTAAAAGGGGAGTGTAGGTCAGAGCAAAAGCCCTCATTTTGGCCCAGTACAAACAAAAGAAAACAAAAAGCAGAAGTCAGAGTCTTCCTAACATCTTCACCTTTCCAGTCTTGAACATCCCTGCTAAAGGGTTTCAAATACCCTCGATAACATCTCAGAAGGAGGCAATGGTATCTCTGTCAATCATGGTGGTGAACCAATAGTCTTAAAAGTTTAGACTTTAGGGCTTAATGTCTATTTTTTATTTTTTTCCATAATTTTATTGATAAACAAATAGCAATGAGACAGTTTCAAAACCGATTAGGACAGTTTCAATAATTAACACACTGCATACATTCTTCCCAGTGGTTAATTGCTGTAAAAGATGCGCACCTGATATCCTATTAAAAAACACCATTAGAACAAATCATTCCATTCATTAAGAGAATATAACTGTATATCCATCCCAACCACTTTGAATACGTAGATTCAAAATGAATATTCATCTGTATTCCCTTCTTTGGCTAAGTTCCATTATTAGAATATTATAAGTGTGTAAACTCAGCAAAATATTCCAAAAGAGTCCAGTAGCCCATAATAGTATTGGGTCTTCCGCTTAACTGGCAATGTCAGAAATTGTTAAACTGAATCCCCCACAGCTCAACATAAGAGCATGGCTTTATTTCTTATATTTCATTTTCATACATTTCTTCTGGATGGTTAAGACCAAGGTAAAGCAGGATCTATGCAACAAGAGTTGTATCTCTGTAGTCTGATAAGCTCAGTGAAATCCCCTCAGGATTTATCTTGATCCTATACCTCAGATTGTAGGATCTTTGTCAGAGTCAGCCATGTGCATGAGTCATGGCTATTGCTTGGCCAATGTGCTCTCTGTGAAAGCCTAAGAGAATGTTTTCTATCCATGTGACTCACCTTAGGCACACTCTACATCATTGATCACTTTCCTCTTTGGGCCCATAATCTCCTTCATCAGAAAATTTGGGACACTACCGAGTTACACGATGTTACAGTACAAGTTCTCATATGTCCTGAGTCTTAATTGACCTTAGAAGGCTAGGGTCAAAATGTTGGCTTTACTTGCAGCCCGCCTTTTTCTCTAATTTTGGTCTGCAAACTTAGGTTGTTAACCATCCAGAAGAAAAGCTTGTTGTTACTATCGAACAACATAGGCTGTTAAGCTTAGCCTCACTATCTGTCTGCATATCAAACATCTTAGGCATAATAAGAAACAGGTATTTTTCATCAAGTATTGATATGTTGAACTTTAAGTCCCCACAGAATATAATAAAAAAACATTTACAAATTAGAATATATTTTTAAAAAGACATAAAGAATTATATACTTCTCATGTTTGCACATAAGTCCAAAAATCTCACCATATAAAACCTTGAAGCGGGACAGTCCCACAATATTCCTTCTCCTGTCTCTTCCTTTCCTTCAACACCCCTACTTCTTGAACAACCATCTAGCTGAGAGACATCATAGCAGCAACTGACATGTCATGACAAGCAGCCCATATTCAGAAGACCAGAATGACAGGTAATCCAAGCAAGAAACTACTACTACATATTACCATCTGCAGTGTAGTCGCTTAGTTAACAGGTATAAGTATATATAGTTAGTCAGGGCAAGAATCTTTCCAAATAACTGCTAGATTAAAAAATCTTCTGAATATTCTCAGGATCATTGCCTTGCTCATCTTTTACATAGAACTGTGTGGCTTGATATTGTCATGTTTCCTAGCTCTTCTACTTTCCCTCTCTTGATTAGTTAAGTCCTTGAGATCCTTCTTTCCTTTTACTTGTATTATATATTTTTATTTGTATTTCTTCTTTTGAGTTTTTATACTAGGGAGACTATACGATATTTACACATGTGTGTCTCATTTATAACAAACACAATGGAATATCTGATTTAAATTCTAGTACTAAAATGTCTTTAGTATGCAGAAAAGAAATCATCAGATTCCTTGTACAATAAGATAACCAAGTCCCAAGAGTTTGGGTTGTCCAGAACACTTGAAGTCATCTCATTTACAGTGTTAAACATTAAAGTTTGAAAAATGCAAATGCCTGGCAGTAGATCAATATCTATACACAAGTAAGTCTCAGGTGGTACGTTGACGAAAGCACATATGAAAGAAAACTGGCAGAGTTTTCCTGAGTGAAATTATAAGTGACATTTATCTTTCCACAATTAATTTTCATAAAACAAAACTGTTCTATGTTATGTAACATTCTAGATTTTCTAGCACTGATTACACAAAATCATCTCAGAAAACACTGAAAGTACAATGACATGGCATAACAAGACTCACAAAACTGAAACAAAATAAGGAAAGACAGAACAAAATACCAAGAACTAAAAAAGCCAGCAAACCCTTCCAATTCTGGCTTAAATAGTAATTTCAAAAGACTTTCTAAATTTCATACACCACTAACTCAATTCAGTAATTCCATGTCTAAGGATTCTCCCCAAGGTACACACATTTATTTGAGCATAGCTATGAATATACAAATAGTTAAAACAAGTGTCATTTATTGAAAGGCGCGAACGGCCAAGAGCAGGGGGGTACAGGAACAATTTGTGGCCCATGTACAAGGCATGTGATGGCTCTGCCAGTGGAAGCAGCAGCAGAAGGGAGACCTGGTCTGGTTGTAATGCTTGAAGAACACCTACCAAAAACACTTCTATAAAATAGGGACAGCACTATCCCTCCTCAAAATGTCAAACTCTTCACCAGGGACACAAACCACGTGATCTACTTGGGATGGAAGGGTAAGGAGGATAGCAGTGACCAAAAGCTAAGTCCACAGTAATGTGTGCACATGCTTTCCATCCCCATGGGGATGATTATCTCCATGACCCCACAGAGACTGTGCCTTGAAATCACCACAGGGTGCCCGCTCACATTGTGGTGCAACACTGAATGAAACAGACAGTGCCTGAGCTCAGTATCTAAGCATGACTAGTCACCCATGTGCACCTGAAAGTTGAAACCTGATAAGAATTCTCAAGTGTTAGCCAACCACTGGATTATAACACACATTTTGGAAGTTTCAAAGAAAATTATCATGGACATTTGGAGGAATTTCTATAGTCATATTTGAAACTGAAATTAAATGAAAGTCAACCAAAGGAAGAAAATCGGACAATGTGACAGATCGCTAAGTGATGACCGTCAGCACCACGTCTTGAGAGAGAATGGACACTTTCAATGGAAAAGCACACTGTGACTGCTGAATTTGAAACATCTACACATTTGTCACAGTATAAGTTGAAATTCAGCAGACACTAAGATCACAGACAGATCTGTTTTCACTGCTGTTTCTAAGGAGTACACAGGTTTGTTCCACTATTCACAGAAGGTGGCCATAGGATTTTATTATAGAGGGGAGGCTCAGCTCATGGCCCCAGCCTATGACCTCACTTCTTTGGCAATGGGGCCAAAAAGAACCATAGAATTAGCAAGCAGCACAGTCTGGTGACAGCTGTCTCCATAATCACTTGGCTGGAGAGTCAGCAGCAAACATACTGTGTTGGTTCCCTAGATCTTGCAGCTGCAGCCACAGGACCTCATGCAGGAAAAGCACATGGGAGCAAGTGAGAGGATGGATGGCTCGGTGCAGATGCCTCAGGCTCCTGAGCAGGAACCGCCCAACTGCCACGGGCAGCACAGGGAAGGTCACTGCAGACCCAGGTCCCAGGTGCTCTGAGATGAGGCGGAGCCCAGAGCAGGTCTCCCTGGGCCTGCACAGCACACATTCAGACCCACTGAGTCAGAACAGGTCCACTTGGGCCTGGCCACCACTATGAGTCCATGCAAAACTCTTGCCCTTTATCCTCAGTATGTGTGTGTTTTTTTGTTTTTTGTTTTATTTTTTATTTTTTATTTATTTATTTTTTTATTTATTATTTCTTTATTTGTGTGTGTGTGTGTGTGTGTGTGTGTGTGTGTGTGTGTGTCCTGGGGAGGTCAGGATCCTGAATGAATCATTTTCCGGGAGGGCTATGGCCTGGGGTCCTGTCACATTCCCACTATGACAGAACTGGTAAGAGGACAAGGGCAGTGCTCAGTGACTGTCCAAAACTCCAGAGCCAGCTCCTGTCCTCCTGTGGCTAGACACTTGTGACAAAGATGTTTGGCTGTGAGCAGCACAGGGTTACCTGGGGCAGAAACAGCATTAACTGAGGTCAGGCAGAGCCTCAACCTTCATGCAAGCTGCCAGGCACTGTCCCAAAGTAGCTCTACACATGACATGAACCTGGAGCTGGTCACAGGGACCTCTGTGTGGTGTGCCTGTGACACACACTGTGGCCCCACAGTGACTACAGGTGCCAGCTTGAGCACAGGGCACGTGTAAGTCCATAGGGGCCTATACTGAGACCACAGGAAGACAGAGTTAATGGCTGAGGACACATGACAACTTTAACACATTCCTCCAGCTCTTGGTGAGCAGCTGGTCCAGGGTGCTGCTCCCACATTACTCTGCACCCCATGTCCTCAACAGCCACATCTGGTGTGCAGTCTCTATCTTGGAATGGGAAAGGTCATTGTCCACATGGTGATAGGAACATCACAAAAGGGACATGGACACTATATTAATCACCTGTGGTTATGATTTACTTCTGCTCTTTTACCTGTCACTCCTGTCCAGGTGTCTATGTGGCACTAGCCTTTTTGTCCTTCCACTCTGTGCAGCCCTTACACATCACCACATCTACAGTGTGTGCTCAGCCAAATCACCAGGCCGTGGATACCCTGTCCATTTGTCAAGCATTTGGTTTCTTATAGAACATATTTAAGTCCTGCAGGTTAGATGTTGGGGAACATGACTTACTGACCCTGTATGTGAGAGTCAGGGAAGATTGCCATTCTGCTTACACAGATGACAAATTTGGACTTGATTCCTTCCTGGGCACTTTCATTGGAAACCTGGGAAACATTCTGTGCCACCACAGAAATGGAGTTGACCACCCAGGCCATTTCTCTGTTTTATCACTTCTGCCATAGGAGGTGATCCTGTGGTTGTTGCTCTCCATGGGTGAAGTTGCATAAAGTCTTTCCTCACCTAACAAGATGGCTTGAAATGGCTGGTGTTTCCAGGTGTCCCTTCTGCAATTTCACTTTTCATTAGAGAATCCCTTTACCAATGGACCTTTTCAGTGCTGTTTGATTTAAAAGGCCCTATGAACACTTGCATCAGAGCCTCAAATCCACCTGGGATGAGTCACAGGTGGATACCAGCTCCATATCTCCCCACTGTCCCATCAGAGAATAGAAATCAGGTGGCAGAGAGCCTGGAAGAGGTCTGTACAGTGAGTCTGTAGCCTGCCAGCACTCAGCACACCCTGACTGAGCCTGCTGAGAAGGCCTTCTTGGACATCTGCCCTGTCCATGACTGCTCCTATCTGGAGATGCCAAGGAATGACATTTCTATACCACAGGCTCTCATGTTGGGAAGGTGAGTTCTGCCATCAGCAACCACATAGGACTTGGCCACCTATGGCTCCAAGGCTTGTCAATGACCAAGTACTCTCAGCCTCTGTTGGCCACTTAGAACAGTGAGGTGCTGAAAGGATGGATTTCACAGGGTGGCTGTAGGAAAGTGTGGAACCTGGCCTTGGCTCTGTGGAAGGCCTGCTGTAGCAGCCATGCTGATTTTCAGGTATGATCTTCCATCCTCAATGGGAAGCTTTGAGTCACCCTCAGTGAGCCTCGAGCTTAGGGGAGGTCATCTGTTAGGCCAACGGAGATTAGAATTACTGGATGGGCTTCCGAGTGTACCAGAGCAGGAATCCTTCAGGGATGGCCAAGGGTCAAAACCCACTCACAGTTCACAAAAGGGTGTCACATCAATCCATGAATATATGAGTCACACTGTGAGGAGGCAGATTTCTGAGGCATGCAGCATGATCCTATGAGAAAAACAGATGGAAACACTGACTTTTGGGTTTCAATGTGATTTGGGATCACAGAGTAATTCTGGCTGCAAAGTAGATATTTTTTAGGTTACAGTACATGTGGACCCTTCCCTGCTTTCCCAGATGTGGATATGGCACTGCAAGACAAGACCAGAAATGGCACAAAGAACTGCCAACACTGCCTGAGCTAAAGCCTAGGAAGCGGCAGGGAGGAACAGATGCTTCTTGTCCTTTTGCTTCTCAGATCTTTATGATGCAGGAGATATGGGCCAGTGAATGCAACTGTGAACAGAAATCAGTCTCTGTCCTCATGGGAACGGGCAGAGAAAGACTGTCTGGATTTCCCAAAGAAGGCCATGTTCACACCATGAACAAAGGTTACCTCCCCCAGAGCCTTCTGTCAGGTAATCAGGGCTTCATGGGCCTGGACTAATATGGGGGTCTAGACAGCATTGGGCTGCATTCTGCACAGACTGGGCAGGAGGCCAAGTGTCCATCACCACTGGTAACCTGGGCAGGGAGTATGGGAGGCCACAACAATCCTATAATGGCGGCTCCTTGCTTTCCCCAGGTCTATCTCCAAAGTCCTTGACTCTTCCCTTGAGCTTCACTCCCAGGAGGATCCCCCAACTGATACACAAAGCACTCTGCAAGAGCACTTTAAGCCAAATGAGGCAGATTCCATAGGTGAGGAAGACTGAAGAATAGATCTGTGGGCATATGGGAAGGAGCTCAATTCATACTGAGACTCTTAGCAGGCAGTTGGGAAGTTAGTATGGGAGGACATCCTGGGAGGCTTTGTGCACGGAGCTGTTTCTGCTAGGTAGTAGGAAGGTTTTGTCTAGAAAAGTACATAGGCAGTTGGTGATCTTTTCTGCTTTTGCACACCCATGTCCACCTTGAGTCCAAGTTGAAATCGCAGCTGGAGAGCACATACCAGCTGCACCTGCAGAGCTCATGCCAGCTCCAACAACAAAGTCTGCGCCAGCTCTGCCTGCAGATGCCATGCCAGCTCCACCAGCAGAACCCGAGTCTGCACCACCTGCTGAGTCCTATTCAGCTCCACCTGCAGAGCCCTGGTCTGCTCCACCTGCAAAACCTATGAAAGCTCCACCTGCTGAGCCCATGCCAGCTCCTTTTGCAGAACCAGTGCCAGCTCCAGATGCAGAGCCATTCCCAGCTACATCTGCAAAGGCTTCTGCAGCTCCCCCTTCAGAGCCTATGCCAACTCCACCTACAATGCCCACCACAGCTTCACCTGCAGAGGCCCTGCCACCTCCTCTTGCAGAGACCATGCCAGCTCCATCTGCAGAGCCTGTCAGCTCCACCTTTCAAAGCCCAAGGCAGCTCCCCTTGTGGAGCACAAGCCAGCATTACTTGTGGATCCCATGTAAGTTCCACCTGCACAGCACATGCGAGGTCCACGTGCAGAGAACATGACAGCTCCACCTGAAGACTGTACTAGCTACTCCTGCAGAGCCTGTGCCAGCTCCATTTGCGAGCACATCCCATCTCCACCTGCAAAGCACATGCCTTCTCGGTCTGTAGTGGTATTCCTAGTTTCATTTTTAGAGTTCTTTCCAGCTTCTCATTCAGAGCACATGCCAGCTTCAACTGCAGACCCTGTGCCAGCTCCACCTCCACTGTCGGTGCCAGATACCCCTGCAGAGCACATGCCTGCTTCACCTGGAAAGCTTTTCCAAGTTTCAACTTCAGGGCACTTTCCACCTCCACCTGCAGAGCACTTGCCTGCTCCACATATAGAGCCATTCCCTTTTCCATCTGCAGAGCCTGTCCTAGCTTCCCCTGCAGAGCACATGCCTGCTCCACACGTAGAGCCATGCCCTTTTCCATCTACAGAGCCCTTCCCAGTTCCCCCTGCACAGCACATGCCTGCTCCCAGTGAAGAACTTTTCCAAGTTCCAACTCCAGAGCTCTTCCCATCTCCCCCTGCAGGATAGAAGCCTGCTCCACGTGTAGAACCATTCCCATCTCCATCTGCAGAGCCCTTCTCAACTCCACCTGCACATTACATGCCTGCACCCTGTGTAGACATTTTCCAAGTTCCCACTCTAGAGCCCCACCCAGCTCCACCTGCAAAGCCTGTGAAAGCTCCACTGGCAGAGCCCATGAGAACTCCTCCTGCAGAGTCCATGCCAGATGCACCTGGAGACCCCTTCCCTGCCCCACCTGCAGAGCCCTTCCCACATCCCCCTGCAGAAAACATGTCAGCTCAAACTTCAGAGCTCTGCCCTGCTCCACTGGAAGATCCTGTGCCAGCTCCCACGGCAGAGCTCCTGCCAACTTTCCCTGTAGAACCATTCCCAGTTCCATCTGCAGAGCCCTTCCAAGCTCCATCTGCAGAGTACTTCCCAGCTCTCTCTGCAGAGCACATAACAACTCCACCTGCAAAGCTCCGGCCTGCTGTACTTACAAAGCTCATGTCACCTCATCCTGCTGCTCCCTTCCCTGCTCTGGCCCCACAGCCAGAGGGAGCACCAGGAGACCCTTGTGCACCACCTGTAGGGAAGAGGTTCCTGGGGTTTCCACTTCAGGGCCCAGCTGCTGAGCTCCCCCTGCCCCAGGTCAGGGGAAGCTGCCCCACCTCTGCTTTTGCCCTTCATTCATGCCAACCATGTTTGGTCAATGGTTTTGTTTTTGTTTTGTGGATCTATATAAATAATAGAATTCTTCTTAAATAAAAGTTAAGATTTTGGTTTTGTTCTCAACAATCAATTTGGTGGCATGAAGTGCATTCTGTGTACTGTGCTCCAGGCAACACTGTCCCTTTTAGAGCACTCTACTCAGTGCTGTGCTTATTAGGGTCTTCCCATCATCCTGCTGCTAGTCCCTGGCCACAGTGTTAGGTACCCATAATTTACCTAGTCTTCACTGTTCACATCACTTCAATCAGATTTTGCATATGCCAGAGAACCTGGACAAGAATTATGGATTTTACTTTTTTCTAACAAAGGAAATGCTAGAATTACCCTATGGATTTCCCAGGCTGACTACCTGTCAGGTGACCACAGATCCCTCACTGGTCCTGATATGCAGAGAATGTACATGCTTTCCCATCCTTCAGCAAAGTAAGCTCCCCAGTGAGGCACAACAATCCTGTCCCAGTAAGACCAGGTCTCCTTTCACCCCCCAAATCTTATACAGATAGCCCTACTGTGCCCATGAAAGCTTCCATAAGCCAACTTATCTGTCTCCACTCACACACCACAGCTCATAACATGTCACAGGCTGTCAAGAGCTGCTTGCCTGACCACACAACCCTTTTCCTTGTCACATGTTGCTGGGGTCTCACACAGGGCACTGCTATCCACTGCACTTGTTCTAAAGAAAAGATCATACAGACCCAGCATGGCACCATGCTGGCAATGCCTTGGGAGAAAGAGTGAGTGTGCAAGCAAGAGACTTTGAGAACAATCTATGGTTAATAGAAAATTCTCACCCTGGCAGCCACCCAGGTCTTGGACACTAGGCTGTGTGGCTGTGGCACCAGAGCACAGGCCAGAAAATAAAACAGGGGCACCCTGGCAACTCCCTGGCCTTCATCCCAAGCAACATAAGACAGCCTCAGAAGAGACCATTGTGTGTAAGGGCCAAGAATTGGGGCAGAGGCACAGAACATAGATGCTCTCTACACAGGTGAGCCTGGGCATCTCTTCTGTCCATCTGCGAGACAGTCAGAGACGAGGCACCAGCAGGCTTGACCATCACCTCCAGACATTATTACAGAGCCACACAGTATCCAGCAGAAAGAGTTAGCTAGTTTTGGGACAGGGAGAGGGTCATGTTGCCCTGCCGGCCAACTCATAGCCCAAACCAGCTGAGTTGGTGCATTCAAACTTACCTTTCTGCCAATGTGTGGCTGAGATCTAGGGGCCTCCATATACACTCTAGCTCTCTTGACCTGGACTTGTGGCCAGTTCTAATGCTGCCTGTCCCCTGCAAGCCAGTTCCATATCTATAGTGCCCCCCTGGCTCCTGCCTGACTGGAGGATCCGCACTCATTATACCAACTATCCACATGAGCCTGACTCATCCAGAGATTCAGAGCTTGGGCCCACTCCTGGGATGCTCTGAAGCCTCAAGTATCCAACATGACCTCAAGACGCAGTTCAGACCCCCCAAGTCCTCCAGGGAAAGCTAGTGCTGAAACCTGCATGAGACTCCATCAGCTGGGACTAGAAGATTTTAATAGCCTCAGCCCTGGACCAAGGGAACCAGCACGTGGATTCCAGATTGATCTAACTTTCAACAGATCAGCCATACCTCCTAGAATTAGCCCTGGGCCAACGTGCACTGGGGGGCATGGAGCAGCCTACTTGCTAGCCACGTGCAGCACAAACCAAGCGCCCCATAGGTACCATACCTCTGCTCCAGACTTTATGCTCCCCACTCCCTCATGGTGTCGGCTCCAACAGAGAGCCACACACCAACCCACTGACAGAGTTCACAGGAAGCCATCTTCTACAAGGGCTCTGTTGGACCTGGTTCTTCCTCATTTTACCTCACTAATCACCATGATACAAGTTAAAAATCACACCCCATATGCTCAGGGTACAAGAAGAGACTACATAACCAGCTTAGTAGCTTCACTGTGTGAAAGTGGGGCTGAGAGACACTACTGCCCTCACCTCCAACTTGACAATTCATCCATCAGTCTTGGTCAGCTCATGCTACTGGTGAAGAACACATCACTTGCTTGAGTACCGTGTTGCAGTTCTGGGTCAGAAGAGCTGGGGCCATCCATTCCCTAGGTTGCATAGAAGTGGGACAGAAAATGGGGCAAATGTTGATCACAGGACTTTGAAAGTGATCCTGGGCACTGCATGAAATTCAGGCCCGCTTCTAAAGCTGTCCCCACTAGGAATTTGGGCATGAGGATAAGATTAGCTCCTGGACTCACCACAGGGCTTTAGAGACTGGATGCCATTGGATATTGCTATATCTGGGATATGAGAGTTGTTGCCAGGTGATTGGTTAGACCAGCCCAGGAGGATGGAGATACCTTTTGTCCCACTGTCCTACATGACGGGGTCCCACCAGGAGACATTCTGCAGTGCAGTTACCCATTACTCACAGACGGGTAAGGACCTGTCTGTGATTGAGGCTGCCATGGGCAGAGAGGAGAGGTTTGGAGAAGACAGAGGCACTGACCCTCTCTGCTGAGCAAATAAGGCCTGGAGTTTTTGCTGTTTAAAACTATAAAACCTCCAAGATTGGGTGTGGTGTCATGTGCCTGTAATCCCAGTTCTTGGGAGGCTGTCAACAGGCAGATCACTATGAGTCTAATTTACTAGTAAGACTCTGTAGACCATTTTCTAAAATACAATAAAAATAAATAAATAAGCTATGAAACCTCCAGTAACTGAATCAAATTAATTGTTCCTTCATTTTGAGTATTGGGTATTTGTCCCAGCAACAAAAGAAGAATGACTAAGACAGAATTTGATACTAGAGGAGTGGGATTTTTTTCTGTGCATAATCCTGACCATGTGGATTGCAAGCTTTTGGGAATGGCTTATGGGTAGAGATAGGAAATATTTGGAGATGTCGCCTAGAAGAGAAGCTCTGAAATAGCTTCGGCTGTTCTGCAGGAAAGATTCTGGTTAGAGCTCAGAAAGGAAGATTGATAGAAATCTTTCCTGTACATTCCAGGCAGGGGAGATTTCTGCTGGCAAGATGGACTGCATTGGTTGCTGGACTAGAGATCATTTGTGTTTTGGCTTGGCAGAAAGTTTGTCTGAATTTTGCCCATGTCCAGAGACTGCCTGAGACTGATATTAAACATTGAAGACTGATTGATCTTTCAAAGAAAATTCAACACAGCTGAATATTAGGGCAGTGACATGGTTATTGTTGGGGGCCTTTAGTCAACTATATGTTGAGAATTAAAAGCAAAGAGACCATCAGAATGATTTAAAATGTGAGTTTGGCCAGAAAGGAAGCACCAGGAAGGCTATGGACTGCAAAGATAGATCTGAGATCTTCATTGTCCAGGAGGAACAGGAAAGTAAAAAACATGTCCTGAGACATCACAGGAGGTGGCAAGTTCTCACCCTTTGCAGCCTCAGAGTCACAAGGGTGAAGGACTTGCTTTGAGGAGAAATCTAGCAGAGTTCCATGTTCCAAAATGGAGGCATTAGCTACTCCAGGATGCAGAATGGGGGCAACAGCCATACCAGATTCCAGAACTGCACAGGCATAAAGAGTTTATTCCTGGAATCAGAGTCAGAGTACTCAGTGATCCAGACACTTGACCCCTAAAGCAAAGAGGAAAGCCTGGATACTGCTCCAGCTGGCATCAGACCTTGGCATCATTCATGTGTCACTGGTTTTAGGTGACTACAGAATGCAGGAGTTCTGAGATTAATAAGGCTTCCACGTAGATTTCAGAAGAAGGCCTGGGAGGACAGGCGGTGTGCCCCTGAGAGGATAGTGTGTAAAGATATAAGTGAAAAACCCATTCAGTTGAAATCCCAAATGTTTGGAAAAACCAGGAATGTGGGTCATCTAAGGAAAACTTCAGAGGGAGCAAAGCCAGCTGAGAGAAGCCACGAGAGCTACCACCAAGTTTGCCATAGGGATGGAGCCACACAAATCTCACAATTTGCCACAGATTGCTTCAGATGTTTCCACATTGAACCAAAGGACTTAATGTTTGTCCTGCTGGAGTTTGGATTTGTTTTAGCCCCAGTGGTTCTTATCCTCCTGCATATACCTTTTGGAATGGCAATGTTTATCTTGTGCCTTTAAAATGTTGGAAGTGTTTCACTTTTCATTTGTACAGGGGCTCACGGTTCACAGTTTGCTTTGAATCTTGGAGGAGTCTTGGGACTTGGACTTTTCAGCAATGCTAAACTGTTGGGCCTTTAGCAATTCTTAGAGATGAACTAAAATACCTTTTGGACAAAGGGATGTGCATGAAACTTTGGGGGCCCAGGGACAGAATGCTATGTTTTGCTTCTTGTTTTCCTCCCAAAAGCTCAGGTAAGTCATAGGAAAGATGATGCTTGAGGAACAGCAAATGAAAGGGGTGGGGCCAGAGGTCCAGGGTGGGGTTCCAGGGCCTGGGATACAGAGGCTTAAACCTTTGAACTTGCATCTTGAGCTGCCCCTCAGGCTGTAGTCTCTCTGAGGTGTGGAGAGGGTTATCCTGGACATGGTGTTTCCCCAGCTTCTTCTCCATAGCTTGTACTGCAGGGCAACAGTATCTGCGATTGAGGCTGCCTTGAGCACAGAGGAGGTGTTTGGAGAAGACTGAGGCACTGACCCTCTCTACTGAGAAAATAAGGCCCTGAGTTCTTGCTATGTAATTCAGGCTGTTTTAAGCTATGCAATCTCCAGTAACTGTGAGATAACCTCTCCTTCCTTCTTTTTGAGTGTTGGGTAATTGCCCCAGCAAGAAGGGAAGAGTAACTAAGACAAGACCTGTGCTTCCTTGGTACAGAATTAAACACTGCTGACTGCTGAAACCCCTTCTCATTGTCTATTGATTTCAGCTGAGGTCCTCCTGAGGCCCAGAGGGAATTCTTAAACCTGTCCAGACGGCACAGCCCATCCTGTAGGTGACCTAGACTAAACTTTGCTACTTATAATCATTTTAAATCAGGCATGGTTGTGCACATCTATAATTCCAACACTGTAGGAGGCTGACTCATGAATATCAAAGTTCAAGTTTAGCCTGGGCAACTATGTGACTTAGTGAGACCTATTCCCAAAGCAAAAAATAAAATGGAGTAGAGCTGAGGCTCTAGCACAGTATGAAGACCTTGGGTTTAATCCACCATACTGAAAAAACAAAAATGTGCATGCATGACAGAGCTGAAACTCTCCTCTTTGGACATGTGTTCTCCTCCAGCATTTGGACATCAGGTGGGGAACTGAGAGTTTAACAAGCCTGCTATTATCCTGCCTTTTGGGCATCTGAAAAAAATGAGGCTGTGGTGTAATCACAAATTTATAAATCAAAGCTCAGGTAGCTTTGATTGTCTGCATGCAGCTGCTTCTTCCAAATAGCCAGCTAGAACAACCTGACCACATCCACCTGCAATATCTGTGTTTTATACTTAAACATGTATATGTCTAGTTTTTATTTCAGCTTACTTCAAGGACTTTATGTGTCATGCCCTGAAAAAACTGGCCCTGTAAAGGATGCACTCAACTCTACCTGCTCTGCTTAAACTCCCTCCTTCCCAACATGTTCTTCACTAATGATGAACAATTTCTTCTAAGTAAGTCTGTTTAAAACAAATCTGCCTGACAACATATGACTTGATCCATATAATCCATGTGAGCAGTCATGTCATAACCAGCAATCAGCTCTGTACTTCCTGCTTGCAAGCTCTATTTAAAGTGAACTCAAACTGATTCTGGGCTGATGATCTGGAATGAGATCCCATCAGTGAACTAGTGTAACATTAAAATGCCTTCCAAGATCCATAGTGTAGAGCATTTTTCTTTTGGTCCTGGGTTTTCTCTGAAATAGCCAGAAGGGACTTAGAAAATAGGCAGGCATTGGTAACTTATATATCTGAAGACCTGATCAGATGCTAGCAAGAGGTGGCTGTGCTGATGGTCTTTACTTGTCACTCATGATGTTCCTTGGCTAACATTTCTTGAAATCAGTGCCCTTTGGAAGAGCGTGGGCAGGAGAGGCACCTGTTCCATAGCCTGTGCCCTGACAGGGTTGATCATGAAAGTTAGGTTCCCCAGATCGCCTGTCTCAGCACTCTGCCTGTGCACAGTGAGCAGAATAGCAAGTACGTGGCCCAGAGCAACCACCCTAAGGAGATGCTCCACCTCATGCTGAAGCCCTGATCACCAGCTTGGCTATGCAGTCCCTTAAATTCTGGACCCTCCACTCTTGCCTGGCATTGGTACACAGTTCAGGTGACAGACACCTTACCTCAGAGCTCGTGAGTGCTCTGTGGAAATGTAGTGGCACTGAGGGGTTGAGTTCATCACAGGGGATGCTGGCAACATGTGTGGGGACCTCAGTGACACATAAGTATCCACACTCTGATGTTGAGCATCTTGCTTTAGTCTTAAACTTGGGCTCAAGACATGGAGACAAAAAACAGGAATATTATACCAACCTTATTCTAGTTCTGACAGTTTCTCCTTGCATTAATTTCTGCTGCTCTTACTTTCAATAGAAACTTTGATGTCTGGAATTTCTGTTTGTTTTCATATATCTAATTCTTTACTAACAAAGCCATCAATATCATGTATCATTCTCATTAATTCCTGAAAGTTTTTGTTAGCTTCTTCTTTAAAGCCATTTGCATTTCTTTCTATGTCTTTCACCTATTGAATCATCTTTAAGCTTGCTGAACATCTTATGCAACTGCTTTTCTGTATCTTCTATTGCTTCAGTCACTTCATGTATTTGGTTTTTGGTATGTTCCCATCCCTATCTAAGGGATAAGTTTTGGAGGAGGTAAGAGTTTTTGAAGGCCACTTGTTGCCTTCTTTTCTCATGTTTCTAAAGTGTGTGTGTGTGTGTGTGTGTGTGTGTGTGTGTACGTGCACATGCATGTGTCGTTGGCACTGAAGATCAACTAGAGTCAAAAACACTTCCACTAGTATGAAGAACTTGTTAGTGTGTTTTCCAAGAACATGATCATGGCTTTGGTTACGGTTTGGCATTTACAAACCTTTTCAACCTATTTAGCCTAGAAGATCAGACCCAATCACTGTGTTGCAATGAGAGAACTACTATTGTTTTATCAGCGTCTACAGAGCCAAGTATAGTGTATATTAAAATGTTTTAAAAGTTCACCATTTCTCAAGGATTACTACTGATAGATAGATTGGAATGTGGAAGTTTAGGGAAGGAAAAAGAAAGTAGAAATGTTGCTCTGGAAGAAGACAAAATACAAAAAAGAAATAACTACAAATGAATGAAAGAAAAGAGAACAAAGTTTGTTGAGATCATTTGTATAACCAGAGTGAGGGATTGGTGAAGAGGAAATTTGAGGGAACATTTTTCAGGAAGGTAGAAGGAATGCAGAAGGGAGCATAATTTAACACTGAATGAAGATCCCAGACAGTCAAAATCTGCTCATATGCTAATAGTAAGCTTGTGTTGGAATTCTCTATATACAATTTTGGTACAAGTTATCCTGACTTTCCTGTGGAAAGTATCACTTAGATTGGTTTGGGAGTTATGATAATATTGGAAGAAGAGCTGGCTAAGAACACAAATGAAATATCCTGGACATAATTTCACATAAATATGTGGAAGAGACAAAGTCATTGAGAAGCATTCAGGCAGCTACTCTAAAAGGAAGGAAAGGAGAGGGGAAAAAGTACATATAACGGATCTATTGCATAGGTCCTGCTTTATCTTGGTCTTAACCATCCAACAGAAAAGTTTATAAATGAAGTATAAGAAGTAAAGCCATGAGCTGTAGGGCACTCAGGTCAACAATTTCTGGCATGGCCAGTGAAGCAGAAGACCCAATACTATTATGGACTACTGGACTCTTTTAGAATATTTTGCTGAGTTAACACACCTATAATATTGAAATAATGGAACTAAACAAAAAAGGGGACACAGATGAATGTCCATTTTCTATCTGTGTATTCAAAATGGTTAGAATAGATATATAGTTACATTCTCTTAATGAATAGAGGGATTTGTTCTAATAGTGTTTGTAGATAGGATATCATGTCTGCATCTTGTACAGCAATTAACCACTAGGAAGAATGTATGCAATGTGTTAATTATTGAAACTGTCCAACCAAATTTGGTTTGAAACTGTCTCATTGCTATTTCTCAATAAAATTATGGAAAAATGTTTGTGACCTGAATAAAACCTAAAGAAGTACAAAAATTTACTTTTATTGTGTGCTGTAGAAAAACTTGGTACAAATATGATACAATATTAACAATATGAATGTGATAAGGAGGAATTTAAAAACAAGATGTAGAAGTAAGGTATTGAGAAATTAGTCTCCATGAGGGATATCTTGCCTATCTTGTCCATACCTGTATCCTTAGTACTTATAATCTTGCCTGATATTTAGAAAATGGTAAATAAATATTTAATAAAACTATTAAAAATTGAGATAACTAAGGAAATTAGCTGAAATTTTTAAAAATCCACCTTAAATGAATAATGAATAATTTTTGAAAATGTGAAGGAGGGTAAAGTGAAAAGATCAGGATCCAATTACTAATATAGAGAAAAGACAAAATCATCACAGAGAATACTGAAGGAAAACACAGATATTCAAGCTATTAGAAGACAATATATAGAGGAAGAGGGCTTAACATAAGATTAAGAAGTACTCCTGAAGTGGAGAATATAACAGCTTGAAAAAAATATTCTTACTGATATAAAACTAATGAAAACTATCTACTGCTTAAAGGGAAACAGTATATTCTATGAAAAAAATTCTATGGAACAACCATCAGCAGGTAGTATATCCAACTTAGATTATTCAGTTTGCAGCATTGGTTAGGTTTCTGCAAAAAGACAAGAGAGTGGAGTGGAGTAAAAGCAATTAGGCTCTATTAGATTTATTTATAAAGCATCAGTACTAGAAGACATTAAAATGGTGCAAAATTCTGAAGGAATAAAAATATATTCCAAGAAAATTATTCGGTAGCTTTCCAAGTTGTTATTTAATTACAATTTGAATTTACGAACATGCTCCATTTCTTATTCTTATTTGCGTGCTGCTGTTTCTTATGCACTGTTCTCATCTCATATAACTAGACAAATAATCAGTCAAGTTAATATTTTGTTAGCATTCTATTTTTTCCCATCTTTCTCTAGCATTGAAGTATATTAGAGAAATCATCAGGCCTCCAAGTCACTGCAGTTCCTGAAGCTTTTATTTACAATGGTTGTAACTAAATTATATAGATCATTGTCCTTTTAGCTTTCAGCAGTAGTTTCTTTGTCAACAATTGCTTGACCATTCAGTCAGTGACTTATATTTCAGGTGCACATTTTCTTATGCAGAACGTAGGTCTAGACCTAAGTCTATAGTAACTAGGTTAAAGTTTGTTATATGGTGGCACAAATTTAAAATCTTGGTGGTGTAAATCACAAATGTTTATTGTTTCATACAATATTTGTTCATTCAGAAGTGTTATTCTCTGTTTGGCACTCTGGCACTTTGGTTACCATTATTTGGTCTATTTCTAGTTTATTTAATTTATTTATTTATTTATTATTTTAGCTATTTTTCTCATTGCTGGGACAAAATACTTGACATCCAAGATTTTCTAGAACTGTTTTTCTCTCTGTCACTCTGTTTTGGCAAGAACTAAAACCTCCACAAACTGATCTGCAATAAACCTGTCCTCTCTAATTTTGGATGTCAAGTATTTTGTCCCAGCAATGAGAAAAATAGCTAAAATAATAAATAAATA
>NW_004525022.1:326930-335559 GCF_000260255.1 Octodon degus
TTTATTATTTTAGCTATTTTTCTCATTGCTGGGACAAAATACTTGACATCCAAGATTTTCTAGAACTGTTTTTCTCTCTGTCACTCTGTTTTGGCTTATTTATTTATTATTTTAGCTATTTTTCTCATTGCTGGGACAAAATACTTGACATCCAAAATTAGAGAGGACAGGTTTATTGCAGATCAGTTTGTGGAGGTTTTAGTTCTTGCCAAAACAGAGTGACAGAGAGAAAAACAGTTCTAGAAAATCTTGCTCTGGTAATTAATGAACACTCTCGACTGGCCAAAACTAGGTGTGTGGAGTCCAAATATTTATAAAAGGGTTAAGAACTTCAGTTCTACATCAGAAAGCCAGAAATATTCAAGGAAAATTTGTAAGTAGTGCAAAGCATACTCAGATGTTAAATCAGAATATGACATATGTGGTAGGCACTCACTGACCTAGTCTGTTTTCTGTAGTCCCTCACTGCTCCTATAGTCTGGGCTGGACTTAGTACCTCTCTCATGGTTTAAGTCCAAATATAGCATGATATTCATCCTGAATTGAGGAGACAGAACTGAAAATTCTGGAAGACCAATGTAGCTAGACTTTGCAAGGCAGAATGCAGAGAGGAGAGAGTTCTGGAAATCACCAAGTGGAAAGAATGAAAAGTACTTGAAGTAATGATTGAAAATTTGCCAAATAGGGCCAGCCAAGTAGATTAACACACTAAAATGCCTGCTTAGGCAAAGCTCAGGGACCAGGGTTTGATCCCTGACACCATGTGCTGGTTGGAGATTTCAACACATCATCTTTCAATAATAGATAACTATAAAGAAAATAATATAGAAGAATTGAACAACTCTGTTAACTAATTACCTATGTAAGACACTTCACCTCACAATAATAAGAGACAACTTATTTTTCTAGTGCCAATTGAATGAACATTTGCTTAAGGTAATCTATATCCTAGCCATAAAAACAAGTCAATCAAATTAAGATGATGCAGTTCATAAAAAGAATGGCCTTTGACAAAAATGGAATGAAATAGGAATAAGTAACACAAATGAAATATTTCCAAGTATATGAAGATTAAGTAATGTAAATTACACTAACTGTTTGTACCTCAAGGGAAACAAAAGCAAAAATATAAGTTATTTTATCATATTTTTGCATGGATTGCTGTTTGAAAAAAGTTATTTTAATGGAAAAATTTTAACAGAAGAAAATGAAAGTAAAAGATTTCAAAATTGGTGAAATGCAGGTAAAGTAGCGCCTTGATACAAATTTATGAGATTAAATAATTATAAAAGAAGAAAATCTGAAGTCAGTAACTAAGCTCCTCCATAAGAAAGTAGAAAAAGAGGTGGAGGTATAGATCACTTTGCATGTGATAATTTCTGCCTAACATGTGAGGTCCTGGGTTTGATTCTCAGTATCAAAAAGAAATACAACAAAAAATAAAAAACAAAATTAGGAAAAAAAGAACAAAGCTAAGGTAATAGAGGAAAGGAAATAATAAAGATTAGAGTGTTCCAATACTGTATGTAGGAAACAGAGAAAAATCAATTAAATACTCTACAGCATATGAAACCTAAATGTGTGTCCTGAGACATTAATATGGTTTGTGTCTAGGTGTCCCCCCAAAGCCTCATGTGTTCATTACAGCAGCTTCTAGAGTTTATGATTAATTCAGCATCCAATGCTGAGATTATGGATGTGAGTGCTATGCTTGCCCTGGGGCAGGTAATCTACGTTACAATGTAAGGAGAGCAGAGAGTCTTGCTAGAAGCCACAGCTGTTGCCTTTCCTTTGCTTTTTGCTGTTTTCTGCTGCCATGAACTTCTGCCCTCTGCCATGTGCCACTCTGCCTTGGAGCCAGCTGAGTATGTATTATAACCTTGACAAATGGTGAGTTAAATAAACCTTTCCTTCCTCAGTTTTGAGTGTCAGGTATTTTATCCCAGCAGTGAGAGAAAAGTAACTGAAACAGACATTAAACATTTTTGTTGGTAGGCTTTCTTGTTCATAAGATAACGTGTAAAATCCTAAACTTACATTGAAACTCCTGCATGATTTGACTTGTACTTATGTCTTAGACTGTATTTCTTTTTATTTTCTATGTTTTATTTATGCTACCATTCTGATCTTTCATTGCCCTCTCTACCAGTATATGATATTCTTACACATACTGTTTCTGTTTGTCCCAATCTTTTTCTTTCTTTCTTTTTTTGCTTCATAGCCATTTTTTGTATCCATGGATTGAACTCAGGCCCTTGTCCTTGCCAGGGAAGCACTTATTATACTGAGCTATCCCCCTGGTCCCATCCTAGCCATTTTAATCTAGTTAATTTTTACTCATCTTTGCATTTAGATTTGATATTCTAGTGTAGAATATATTTAATTCTAACCTATAACCTATAACTCCACTAGAGTTAGAATTGTACTTTTTCAGTATTTTAACACTTAACTCAAGCATGACTTGACTCTTATGATGGACTCTTTGAAAATATTTCTCAAATTTATGTGTCTATTTTCTTAGGATATGATAAGTACAAACATTACTTGTTTTCTTTATCTTATGAATTTGCATCCTGAGAATCAAAAGACTATTACTATTGTTGTGCTTATTATAAGAATATTTATCAATTCCTGGTACTGCAAAAAAAACTGTAAGAATATTTAGAAATTTAACATTTATTTATTTAGTCAGTTAGTATTTTTTAGGAAAGGGTCTACAGGGTGTTTAGGGTCTCAATACTAGATTGAACTCATAGTGATCCACTTGTTTACAGCCTCCCAAGAGCTTGGATTACAGGATCACCATCACATCCAGTCTCAATTGCTATCTCAGTGTGCTCCCGGGGCGAGGCCAGCACTGCAAGCCCTAGGATAAAATTCTTGTCCCTGTGCCTGCTTGCAGGTGCTTTAATCTGCTGAGCTATTTGCCCAGCCCTTAGCCATCTTATAAAATAATAATTCTGCTTATTTATTCATTGCTTTATACTGTTCTACTGTAGAGTCAAGTTCAAGTTGGCTTCTGTTACTGTATTACTGTGAAGTTTTATTATTAAGATTACCATTTGTTTTCCTTGCATTACCATATGAGAAAATTGGCACAATATGTGTCAAAAGAACTTGTTAAAAATCGTGGAAAATTATATGAATTAAAAGTAAGATATTTTATTCTGTAGTTCTCGTACAATTTTATATATAAACTTTTAGAGACTGGCTTAGAATTTCAGAGCTAACATGGTGTCAGCATCACACTTCATTCTTAGGGTAAAACTCATCACTTCCACCTCCTCTTAAAATGTAATACTAAAAATTTGCCATTAAAAGTAAAAGATACGTGTAGGGTTCTAATGATACATTAGTGAACATTATCTACCAATTACTTCATTTTCTCTGTGACACAGCAAATCAATTTTAGATTTCTGTAAGGTAACATGGTGATCAACTTATTCAAAGGTAGCACCCTAGTAAGAGGGTAGAGGTCATATTTTATCTAATAGATATTGAATTCTGATGTAAAGTGCCAATTTTCTACTAAATCATGAAAACACAATAGTAGGAATGTAGCATGATATATAGGTAGTAATAAAAGATTAAAAAACTTTTGGAAGAACTTCTGCCCTGTCTTGCTCTCACCAGACCAAGCGCAGGCCAAATCCCAGACTTGCTGTGTGAGAGGCCTTTCTCCTGTTCTCCAGACCTCCCCCACCCATCCAGAGCCAGCAAAACCGGGCCTGTAAGAACTTCCACTACACCTCACGACCGCTCCAGATCTGCCCAACCCCAGGCCCTGTGAGTGTGTTGGAGAGCTACGGCTCTGTCCTGCACTGGTCCAAACTCAGGCTTGCTGCATGAGAGGTCTTTCCCAGCATTCTCTGAACCTCCCCTGCCATTCCAGAGCCAGCACAGCTTGCCCTGTGAATGAGAACTTCCTCCACGCTCTTGGGAGTCCTGCAGACCAACCAAAGTCCAGGACTGGTGAGTGTGTGTCAGACATTCTGCACTCTCCTTTCTGCCACCTCATAATGTTCCAGACCCAGCCCACACCTGGCATATAGGCCTATGGTGAAACCCTGCAGCTAAAGTCCCTGCAGTGAGACTAGGGTCAAAACCACACAGATAAGCCAGGAACAGAACATCTTGCCAGAGGGGAGCAGCAGAACCACCTCAACGGGCAACTGCAAGAAAGAGCTGAGCACAGTAGCCAGACCCAAGGCAAGCACAACTGCATAAATTAGAAGTTGGTATATCGATACCTGAATTTCATTAGGTGATAAAGATATAATTGTACTGAAGCTCTATACCAAAGGTCAAAGGTCAGTGCTATAGGAAATGATAAAGACAAGGAGCAATCTCAGGCCTTGAGCCCACCCAGAACAAGTGCAGAGGACACTAGATCAGATGAAATGTATGAATGAATAACATCAAAATAAAAAAAAAAACAGCTGAAATGTATAGAGGAACTCAGAGCAAAATTAATTTCTGGAGCAAAAAAAGAACTATCTGAATTCATATCATCTAAACTAAAGAATCAAATGCAGAAACATCTGGAGGAAACCCAATGCCCACCCAGAACAACTGCTGAGGACACTAGCTCAGGTGAAATGTATGAACTAATAGCGTTGGAAGTAAATAAGCAACAGCAGAAATGTAGAAAGGAACTCAGAACAGAATATCTGAAATAAAAAAGGAAATATCTGAATTCATAGCATCTGAACTAAAGAATCAAATACAGAAACATAGGCAGGCAACCCAATCTGAAAAAACTCTGCAGTAAAAGAATTAATAACTACTTCTAAAGAAGACATTGATAAAAATTACAAGAGATTAAGAAACTGATAGATTTCTTGATTGAGCAATACAGCAAAGAAATACATTGCAGAGAAAAGGTGAAAAAGGTCTCTTAAAAACAACTAAGATGCAGGAAAAAATAATTCATCACCTGCAAGATGATGCAAAGATGAACAATGTGAGACTAATAGGCATCAATGAGAAAGAAAGAGTCAATATAAATGATATAAAAAGAATATGGGCAGAGTGATAGCAGAAAACTTCACAAATATGAGGAAACAATCTGACGTTCAGGTAACCAAAGTATAGAGAACACCAAATAACTTCAACCCAACTAAGAGTACACCGCGACATATAATAGTCAAGATCCCAGAAATCTAGCACAAGAATAACATACTGAAAGCTGTTAGAGAAAAGAAGCAGATCACATTCAAAGGAAAACCCATCACAATTATGGCCGACTTCTCTTCACAAACCATGAAAGCAAGAAGAACACGGACAGAGAGTACTTCAAGTCCTCTATGAAAACAAATTCCAGCCCAGACTACTATTCAACTTTCTTTTGAATTTGATGGATAAGTGAAATACTTCCATGAAAAAGAACAACTAAAGAATTTCATGATGACAAAGCCAACCCTACACATACTACTGAAAGATGTTCTAGACAGGGATGAAAATGGTCAGAACTCCGCCAACGAGAACAGAAGGAACCCACTAAATAGGGAAAACAATTAAACACAGGAGAAAAAGGAGTTAAAAAACATCTGGTAAATAACATGTCAATCATGTCAACACAGCTCAATTATCACCATCAATGTAAACAGACTCAATTTACCAATTAGGAAAAACAGATTGGCATAGTGGATTAGGAAATAAAACCCAACAAAATGCAGTATACAAAAAACACATTTAACTCATTAAGAAACTCATAGACTGAAAGTTAAAGGATGGAAAACAATATTACATGCCCCACAACCTCAGAAAAAATCATGCATAGCAATCCTATTCTCAGACAGTCTCAACTTCAAACCAAGAATGATCAAATGAAATGAAGAAGGCCACTATACACTGGTTAGGGGAAAAATTCAAGAGGAAGAGATAACACATATTAATATGTATGCACCAAATACGGGAGCACCCAACCAAATAACAGAAACATAAATAGACTTGAAAAATCTAATATCCAACACCACAATCTTAACAGGAGACCTTAACGTGGCTTTATCCCAAAAAGATAGGTCAACCAGACAAAAAATTAGCAAAAAATTCACAGAACTTAACCAGAGCTTGGAATAAATGGATTTGGTAGACATATACAGAGTGTTCCACACAAACACAGCTGAATATACATTTTTTTCAGCTGCACATGGGTCATTTTCTAAAATGGACCACATATAAGTCCATAGGTCATGAACAAGTCTATGCAAGAAAAGAGAAATTATCCCATTCATATTATTTGACCACAGTGCAATGAAAGTGGAAATAAAATAAAGAAACAATAAAACCCCCAAAATACATGGAAATTAAAAATCACCATTCTCAGCAATCAATGGGTTTCAGATGAAATTAAACAAGAAATTGAACACCTTCTAAAATTCAATGAAAATTCAACAACAAGGTATCCAAGTTTATGGAATGTGATGAAAGCAGTTCTCAGAAGGAAATTTATAGCTGTGAACTCACACATTACAAAACAGAATGGGAACAAATAAACACCCTAATGCTGCATCTGCATCAACTAGAAAAGGAAGAGCAAACCAAACCCAGAGCCCAAACACAGGAAGAAATCATAAAGATTAGAGCAGAAATTAATTCAATTGAGAGGAAGAAAACAGTTCAAAGGATTAATGAATCAAAAAGCTGGTTCTTTGAAAGATTAAATAAAATTGATAAGACCCTAGCTAACGTCATCAAAAAGAGGAAAGAAAAAATACAAATGCAATAAGAAATGAAAAGGGTGTAATCAACACAGACCCAATGGAAATTCAGAAGATTATCAATAGCTACTTTGAGAATCTTTACTCTCACACCATATAAGACACAGATAAAATAGTCAGATTCCTAGAAAGATACAAATTATCAAAACTGAACAAGATGTAACCACTCTCAATAGCCCAATAACATCCAATGAAATAAGAGATGTAATAAAAATCCTAGTGAGAAAGAAAATTTCAAGTCCTGATGGATTTATAGCTGAACTCTACAAAAAATTTACAGAAGATATACTCCCTATACTTCTCAAAGTCTTCAAAGAAATCCTCCCAAAATCATTCCTGGGGGCAAGTACTGTCCTGATTCCAAACCAGGAAAAGATGCAACTAAGAAAGAGAACTACAGGCCAATCTCCCTTATGAACATAAATGCAAAAATACTCAATAAAATCCTAGCAAATACAATAAAATTATCAAGAAGATCATACACCATGAATAGGTATGATTCATTTTAGGAATACAAGGATCAATATGATATGGTTCAATATTTGAAAATCCATAAATGTAATATACTATATTACATCTAAAAACCACATAATCATCTCCATTAATGCAGAAAAGAGTTTTGACAAAGTCCAATAGTCAGTCATGTTCAAATTCCTACAGAAAATTACAATAGAAGGCCACTACTTCAATCTGATAAAATCCATCTATGACAACCCAACAGCTAATATAATTCTAAATGGGAAAAAATGAAATCTTTTACTGTCAGATCTGGTACAAGACAAGGATGTCTTCTATCACCCCACCTATTCAATATCGTTCTGGAAATACTAGCTAGAGCCATTACACAAGAGAAAGAAATTAAAAAAATAAGAGTAGGTAAAGAAGAAGTGAAATATCATTGTTTGCAGATGACATGATGCTTTACTTGGAAGACCCAAAAAACTCCACCAAGAAGCTACTAGAATTGATACACAAGAGACCCAGTCAGAGCCCAGGTCCGGTGAGTGTGTGGAGAGCTTCCTGCTACCCTGTGCCGACGGGACCAGTCCCAGCCCAGACACAGCGTAGGCCAGAACCTCTCCCACCACCTCGGGCCGGCCCCACCACTCCGCAGTACCTCCCCAAAACCTCCCGCTGAGAAGGAATTTCTGCCGACTTCCGGGAACCCCCAGACCCAATCCTAGCCCAGGTCCAGTGAGTGTTTGGAGAACTTCCTGCTACACTGTGCCGGCGGGAGCTGTCCCAGCCCAGGCGCAGCGTGGCCGGACCCTCTCCCACCCCCTTGGGCCGCCCCCCACCACTCCGCAGCACCTCCCCACGCCGCTTGCTGAGTAGAAATTTTGCGGTGTTCTGGAAACACCTGGACCCAGTCTTAGCTCAGTTCCAGTGAGTGTGTGGGAGAGCTTCCTCTTCCCACTACTTCACCTTAACCCCTACAGGCACAGCTCAGGCCTGGCATACATGCCTGAGGTGTAACCCTGCAGCTGCAATCCCTGCAGAGGCTGTAGAGGATAGATCCACCCAGCTAGTCCAGGAACAGAACATCTTTCCACAGGGGCACAACATATTCACCCTCAAGGGCAGCAGCAGGAAGGAGCTGAGCACAGCAGCCAGACCTAAGCCAGACGCAGCAGGATAAGTCCAAACGTTGTACAGCTGGACCTAAACTTCAGTACGTGTAAAGGTTATAACTACAGCAAAGATCAACAACAAAGGGTAGAAGACAGTGCTACACAAAATAGCGAGAAGGAACAAAATGCAACCTCAGAACCCAAGCCCACCCATAACAAGTGCAGAGGACACTAACACAGAAGAAATTGGAAATCACACAGCTGAAAGCAATGAATCACAAGCTTCTGAAATAAAGAAACAGCCATAGAAAGATATAGAAGACCTCATATTGAAAA
>NW_004525022.1:344360-368777 GCF_000260255.1 Octodon degus
AAAAAAAATCTAACTATATGCTGCATACAAGAAACATACTTAACTCAAAAAGACATTTGTAGGCTTAAAGTCAAAAGATGGAAAACAATACTACTTGCACCAGCATCTCAGAAAAAGGTAAGGGTAGTAATCCTGTTTTCAGACAATCTCAACTTCAAAGCAAAAATGATCAAACAAAATAAAGAAGACAACTATACACTGGTTAGGGGAAAAATCAAGAGGAAGCGGTAGCAATCATTAATATCTATGCACCAAACACGGGAGCACCCAACTATATAAGATAAATCTTAATAGACATGGAAAATCTTATATCCAATACCACAATCTTAACAGGAGACCTTAAGACCCCACTATCTGAAAAAGATAATTCAACCATACAAAAAATTTGCAGAACTGATCCAGAGCTTGAAACAAATGTACTTGGTGGACATAAACAGAGTGTTCTATCCAAGCACAGCTGAACACACACTTTTTTCAGCTGCACATGGGTCATTTTATGAAATAGACCACATACTAGTCCATAGGTCATGCTTAAGTGTACGTATGAAAACAGAAGTTATCCCATGCATATTATCTGACCACAGTGCAATGAAACTGGAAGTAAATGTTAAAAGCAACCAGAAACACCACATAAAAACATAGAAATTAAATAGCACACTGCTCAGCAACCAATGGGTCACAAATGAAATTAAACAAGAAATTTAAAAAATATCTACAATTCAACGAAAATCCAACCACAAGTTATCAGAATTTATGGGATGTGATGAAAGTAGTTCTCAGAGGCAAATTCATAGCTGTAAACACACACATTGGGAAAACAGAACAGGAACAAAAAAAACACCCTAATGCTGAAAACATCATATCATAGGGATATATGTGTGCCGATGTTTATAGCTGCACAATTTGTGATACTCAAAACTTGGAAACAACCAAGATGCCCATCATATAAGGAATAGTTGAAAAAGATGTGGTATGTTTATACAGTGGAGTATTACTCAGCTCTAAAGAATGATAAACACAAAGAGTTTATATATAAGTCGATGCCACTTGAAGATATGCTTACAAGTGAAATAAACCAGATCCACATGTGTAAATATCATATTGTCTCCCTAGTATAAGATTTCAAAGGAAGAAATACAAATAGAAAGGTGTAACACAATTAAAAGAAAAGAAAGTACATGAGGATTGGAGAATGAGGAGAGGGCAAGGAAAAAGCTGGGAAACATGACAGGGGCAAAGCCATACATTTATATGCATGACATGGGTAAGACAATGATCCTGAGAAACATCAGCAAGTTTTTGAAGCTAGCAGTTAACTGGTAGGATTCTCACCCTGACTAACTATATATGCTGATACCTGTGAACCTAGCAGCTGCACTAAAGATAGCAATGTGTAATAGAAGGATCATGCTTGGAATGACTGTCATTCTGGTCTTCTAAATACATACTTTTTGTCATGGCACCCCTATTATTACCATACTATCTCTCAAGTAAAAGGTTTTTTTCCTTCAAATAAAGGGTAATAAATGAAAAAAAGACACAAGGAAAAGAAAAAATGTCACAGGACTGACCTGCTACAATTCTATATATAGTTAGATTTCTAAATTTCTCTGTAAAATTATGTAAGTGTATATTCCTATATTTTTAAAATTATTTTTTCTTCATATTCTGTAAGGAGTTAAAGTTCAACATATCAATCTTGATGAAAAATACCTATTCCATGTTATGCCTAAGATGTTTGATATTTAGACAGATAGTTAGGGTGAACCAAACTACGTATGTTGCAGGGTAATAATAAGCTTCTCTTCTGGAAGGTTAGCAACCTAAGTTAGCAGATCAAAAATTGGAGAAAAGGAAGGGCTTCACAGTCAGCCAACATTTTGGCCCTAGCCTTTCAAGGTCAGTGAAAACTCAGGACATAGGAGAACCTGTACTCTAACACCATGTAATTCAGTTGTGCCCCGAATTTTCTGATCAAGAAGATTATGGAGCCACAGAGAAATGTGATTGATGATGTATAGTGTGCCTCAAGAGAGTCACATGGAGAGAATACATTCTCTCAGACTTTCACAGATAGCAAATTGGTCAAGCAAAGGCAGTGACTCATCCACATGGCTGACACTGACAAAGGGTCTACAAACTGCAGTTGAGGATTACAGGAAAAATCCTAGGGTACTTGACTGACCTTATCAAATACAAAAGTTACATTTTTTGTTATATAGGTTTTGCTTTATCTTGGTCTTAACCATCCAGCAGAAAAGTATAAAAAGTAGGTATATAAAGTAAAGCCATACTAATACCATGAGCTGTAAAAGGTTCAGGTCAATAATTTCTGAGGATAACCACTACTATTATGGACTGCTGGATAATGTTGGATTGTTTTGCTGACTTCAAGCACCTATAGTATTTAGATGTCAATAGAATACCCACATCTAAGAGGACTAAACCAAAAAGGGGATACAATGGAAGGATCATTTTGTATTCATATATACAAAATAGTTAGGATGGATATACAGTTACTTTCACTTAATTCAATGAGAAAAAAGATTTGTACTAATAGTGTTTGATAGGATATACTGTGTACTCCTTATACTGTGGAAAACCACTAAGAAGAAAACAATGTACAGTGTATTAATTATTGAAATGGTCATACTAATCAGCTTTGAAACTATCCCATTGATATTTGTTCCCCAATTAAAAGAATTAAAAATAAATGGAATCATAAAAACTAAATCAAATTGTTGACACCACAAAAAAGTGAATCGTATGTACTGATCCCCAGTACAACCAATAAAAAATCAAATCTTGGAAAAAAAAAAAACTAACCCTAAACCTAAAAGTAACCTTAAGTCTAACCCTAACCCCAAACATAACCTCAACCCTACATGTGACCCTAACCTAAACCTAACCCTGAAACAAACCCTAACCCTAACAATAACCATAAAACTAACCTTCACCCTAAATGTAATCCTAACCCTAACACTAACTGAAACACTAAATCTAACCCTAAACCTAACCTTGCCTCTAACGCTAACCCTAACTCTAACCATAACCGTAACCAAAACCGTAACCATAACCATATCCATACCCATAACGGTAACCCTAATCATAACCGTAACTAATCGTAACACTAACCCTAAACCTAAACGTAACCTTAACCCTAACCATAATCCTAACCCTAACCCTAAACTAGCAGTAACCCTAAGCCTAACCCTAACCATAATCCTAACGCTAACCCTAAATGTAATCCTAACCCTAACCCTAAACGTAACCGAAAAACTAATCCAAAATCTAAACCTAGCCCTAACGCTAATAATAACCCTAAACCAAACCCTAACCCTAATGCTAACTCTAACATTAACGCTAAGCGTAACCATAAACCTAACCAAACTCCAACCATGAACCTAACCTAACGCTAAGCTGAAACTTAACCTGAACTGTAAACCTAACCCTTAAACTAAAACTAATGCTAATCCTATCCATAACTGAAACTCTAACCCTAACCCTAACTCTAAACCTAAACCTAACCATACTCATAACTTTAACCCTAAAGTAAACCCTAACTATAACCCTCAACATAAACATAAACCTAACCTGACCACTAACGTTAACGCTAATCCTAACCCTAAAACTTGCCCTAAACATAACTGTAAACATAACCCTAACCCTAACCCAAACCATAAACTTAACCCTAACCCTAACTGTACACCTATCATAAACCTAACCCTAATGGTAACCATAATTGTAACCCTACCCCTAAAAGTAAACCTAAATCTAACCCTAACACTATCCCTAACCCTAACAGTAACACTAAACCTAAACCTAAACTTAACCATAAGCATAACACTAAAACTAACCCTAAATCTAAACGTAATCCTAACTCTAAACATAACACTAAATGTAACATAATCCTAACCCTAATATAACCCTAACCATAAATTAATTGTAACCATAACACTAACCATAACCCTCACCTTAACCATAAACATAACCTTAAGCTAAACACTAACTGTAACTGTAACCCTAACAATAACACTAACCATTACCCTTACCCTACCTCTAACAGTAACTCTAACCTTAACCCTAAAAAATAACTGTAATCCTAACTGAAACTGTAACGCTAACCCTAAACCTAACCCTACACCTAACTGTAACCCTAATGCTAACCCTAACTCTAACCATAACCATAATCATAATTCTAACACTAGCTGTAACCCTACTATTAACCATAACCACAACTGTACCTATAACCCTAACCCTAACCTTAAGCGTAATCCTAAGCCTAACCCTAACCATAAATGTAACCAATAGCCTAATCTTAAACCTAAACGTAACCTTAAAACAAATGTTAACCCTAACCCTAACCCTAACTCTAAAGGTAACCAAAATCCTAATGCTAATGCTGATAAAAACCCTAACACTAACAGTAATACTAACCCTAAAACTAACTGTAAACCTACCCTAACCCTAACCATAAGCATAACCCTAACCAAAATCCTAACCTAAGCTAATGATCTACCTAACCCTAATCCTAAACATGACCTTACACCTAACCCTCACCCTAACCCTAACTGTGACTGTAACTCTAACCTTAAACCTAACACTAACCCTAACCCTAATCTTCACCATAACTCTACCTCTAAACCTAACCATAACCGTAAACTTTAACCTAAACATAAACCAAAACCTAACCCTAATTCTAAGCCTAACCATACCTGAAACCCTAACCCTAACCATAAATGTAAAGCTACCCTAACCATAAAGGTAAAGTTAATGCTAACCCTAACCATAAACATAGCCCTAACCATAACCCTAAATGTAATGGTAACCTGAACCTTAATCCTAACTATACCCCTAACTCTAATTGTAACCTTAACCCAAAACGTAACCAAAACACTAATAAGAAACCTAAATTTAACCCTAATGCTACTAATAACCCTAACCAAAACCCTAACCCGAACCATAACTGTAACTCTAAACTTACACTAACCGTAACAATAATCCTAAACGTACCACTACCCTAAACCTAAACTAAACATAAGCATAACAGTAGGACTAATGGTAGATCTAATACCAAACCAAAACCTAATACTAACCCTAACAGTAACCCTAACCATAACCCTATCCCTAACAATAACCCTAATTCAAAACTTAACCCTAAATCTAAATGTAACCCTAACCCTAACTGTAACTAACCCTAAAGCTAACCATTACCTTAACACTAAACCTAACCCTAATCCTAAACATAACCCTAATACCAAATGTAACCCTAACTGTAACCCTAAACATAATCCTAACCCTAAACATAAACCTAACCTTAACCATAACACTAATGGTAACTGTGACAGTAACCATAACCCTGACCCTAAAACTAATTATTAACCTTACCCTAACCCTAACTCTAACCCTAAACCTAAATATAACCATAACAGTAACAGTAACCCTAAGCCTAACAGTACCTGTAAACCTAACCCTAACCATAACCATAACTATAACTCTAAACCTAACCCTAACCATAAAGGTAACTGTACTCTGATCCTAAACCTAAACCTAAACTTAACACAAATGTTAAGCCTAAACCTAACAGTAACTGTAACTCTTACCCTAAACTTAACCCTAACACTAACCCTAACACAAACCATAACCATAACCATAACCATACTCCTAACCTAAACCTAACCCTATTTGTAACCATACCTCGAACCATAACCCTAACCCTAATCCTAAACCAAAAAGTAAACATAACACTAACCCTAACCCAAACCATAATGCTAACCCTAATCACAACCCTAAACCTAACAGTAATCCTAAACCTAACCCTAACCCAAACACTTACCTTAACCCTAATTATACCCCTACCCTAATCGTAACTCTAATCCTATCACTAACCATAACCTTGTTACCCTAATCCTAATCCTAAACCTAACCTTAACTGTAACTGTAACTCTAAACCTAAACCTAATCCTAACTATAATCATACCCCAAAACCTAAACCTAGCATAAACCATAACGATAACTCTAACCCTAACACCAAATCTAACCCTAAACCTAACCTTATCAGTAAAACTAAACTTAAACCTTACCCTTACCCAAACTATAAACCTAATGTGAACCCTAAACCTAACAAACCCTAAACCTAACACAAAACCTAACATTAATGGTATTCCTAATGTTAAAGGTAACAACTAACCTGAACTGTTAACCTAACCTAACTGTAACCCTAACTCTAACGGTAACCCTAACTACAACTGTAAACATAACTGTAACCCTAACTCTAACATTAACCCTAACCCTAACCTTAACTGTAACACTAACCCTAAACATAAACATAAACTGTAATGCTAAACCTAAACCTAACCCTAAATGTAACCGTAACACTAAACGTAATGCTAACTGTAACCAGAACTATAACCCTAAACCTAACTGTAATCTTAACAGTAACAATAACCATAATCATAACCATAATTCTAACCCTAAAGTAACTCTAACCCTAACCCTAACACTAACCCTAACACTAACCCTAACTGTAACTGTAACCCTAATCGTAACCATAACCATAGCCGTAACCTAACACTATACATTACCATTACTCCAAAACTAAACTTAACCCCAACCCTAACCATAACCATAACTGTAATGCTAACTCAAACCCTTACGCTACTTTGCTACTTTAACCCTAGCTATAACTGTAAGCGTAACCCTATACCTAACCTTAACACTAACCCTAATCATAACCCAAACCCTAATGCTAACCCTAACTGTAATGCTAATCATTGCCACAACACTAACCTTAAGCCTAACCCTACCTGTAACCCTATCTCTAAATCTAAACTTAACCCTAACCTTAACCATAACACTAAATCTAACACTAACCATAACCCTTCCCCTAACCCTAACTGCAACCCTAAACATAATTGTAACCCTAACCCAAACCATAAACCTAACCATAAACCTAACCCTAACCCTACACCTAATCTTAACCCTAAACCTAACTCTAACCATAACCCTACCCTAACCCTACTCCTAACCCTAACCATAATGTAATCCTAAAACTAACCATAACCCTAAACCTAACCCTAACCATAACCAAAGCACTAACCCTAACCATTCTGCTAACCCTAACCATAACCCTAAACATAACCTTAACCCTGAGCAAAACCCTAACACTAACCATAACCATAATCATAATCCTAGCCCTAACCATAACCATAATACTAACCCTAACATTAATCTTAACTGTAACTCAAACCCTAACCTTAACGATAATCCTAACCTTAACCATAGGATTAACCATAGCCCTAACCCTAACTCTAACAGTAACCATAACTCTAAACCTAACATTAACTCTACTGTAAATGTAACTGAAACCCTTATTTTAAACTTAAACCTAACCATAAACATAACCCCAATACTAACCCTAACCCTCACACTAATCCTAATCATAACTCTAATTCTAACCTTAACCCTAACTCTAACCCCAACCCTAGCCTACTTTTAAATTATACCTCACCCTAAGTGTAAGTGTAATACTAACCACAAACTTAACCCTAACCCTAAACCTAAAACTAAACCTGACACTATCTATAAGTGTAACTCTAACGCTAAACCTAACGACAACCCTAAACCTAACCATAACACTAACTCTAACCCTAACCATAGCCCTAACACTAACTGTAACACTGATCTAAACCCTAATGCTAACCCAAACTGAAACCCTAAGAGTAAGCCTAACCCTAACCCCAACCCTAGGCCTAACCTTACCCTAACCTTAACAGTAACCCTAAACCTAACCATAACCCTAAACCAAATCCTAACCCTAAACCTAATCCTAGCCAAACCTCTACCCTAACAATAATCCTAATTCTGTAGCTAACTGTAACCCTAACCATACTCTTATCCCTAATCCTAAAACTAAACTTAAGCGTAACCATAAATCTAACCCTAACCCTAACAGTAACCCTAACTCTAAAGTTAACAGTAATCCTATCCAGAACCCTAAACCTAGCCCTAATAAAAACACCAACAATAACCCTAACCCTAACCTAACCTTAAATGTAACGATAAAACTAAATGTAACCCTAACCCTTACCATACCCATACCATAACCGTAACCTTAACCCTAACCCAAACGCTAACCCTAAAGATAATCTTAAACTTAATCCTAATGCTAAACCGAACTGTAACCCAAACTGTAACCTAACCCTAACCCTAAACCTAACCCTTACCCTAATCCTAACCATAATCATAACCATAACCCTAACGGTACCCTAACACTAACCCTAACCTTAACATTAGCACTAACACTAAGGGTAACGCTAACCATAGGCCTAACCATAAACATAAACATATCTCTAACACTTAAACTAATCTTAAACCTACCATTTACTGTAATCCTAACCCTAAACCTTACCATAACCATAACACTAAAAATAACCCTAACTCTAAACATAACCTTAACTATAAATGTAACTGGAACTCTAACCTAACCCTAACCATAACCATAACCCTAACCCTAAACCCAACCCTAACAGTAACCCTAATCCTAACAGTGATCCCAACCGTAACTCAAATCATAACCATGACCATAATCCTATCCCCAAACCTCAACATAATGCTAATATTAACTGTAACACTAACCCTAGGCTGAACCCTAACTGTAAACATCATCCTAACCATAACCATAAACCTAATTCTAATCCCTAACCTAACCATACGGGTAACCCTAACACTACGTCTAACCCTAAACATAACCCTAAAACTAACACTAACCTTATCCCCAAATGTAACCCTAAACCTAAACATAACCCTAATCACAAAGTTAACAATATTGCTAGCCCTAACCGTAAACCAAACTCGAACCCTAAACCTAACCCTAACCATCACCCTAACCCTAAATATAACCCTAACCCTAAACCTAACACTAACCCTAAACCTAACCAACTAAATAACCCTAAAGCTCACTCTGAACATAACTGCAAACCTAAAGCTATCCAAAAACTGAATCCTAACAATATCCCCAACTCTAACCTTAACTCTAACCCTAACCCTCACCCAAACTATAACCCTAACATGAATGCTAACCCTAACACTGTTGTAAGCATAGAATGAACCTGAACCCTAAACCTAAGACTACACCTAACCCTAAGAGTAACCATTACCCTGAAACAAACATCATAACATTAAACCTAAACCTAATGTTAACGCTAACCCTCACGCTAAACGTAATCCTAACCCTAAACCTAATTGTAACCCAAACACTAACCCTAACCATAAACCTAACCGTAACCCTAATTCTAATCTAATCATAATCTAAACCCTAAATCTAATTGTAGGAGTAGCATTAACCCTAATCTTAACCATAACCCTAACCCCACAGTAACCCTAAACTGAACCCTTACCCTAACCATAACTCTAATCCTAAACTTAACCATAGTGCTAACCCAAAACCTAACCGTAACCCTAGACCAAAAACTAACCCCAACTGTAACCCTAACCCTAACCCTAACTCTAAACCTAAACCAAACAATAAACCTAACCCTAATTGTACTGCTAACTCTAACCCTATCTCAAAACCTAACCCTAACTCTAACTATAACCCTAATGCAAACTCTAACCATAAACCTAACCATAAGCATTATCATAAATCAGAGCCTAAGCCTAATCGTAACCCTAACCCTAAGCCTAAACCTAAACTAAATCATAAACTTAACCCTAATTGTAATACTAACCCTAACCCTAAACATAACCCTAAACTTAAATTTAAAAGTAACTCTAAACCTAACTCTAACAATAAACCTAACCATAACCCTAACCATAATTGTAACCCTAAAGCTAAACATAACCTTAAACCTAGCCCAAACCATAAACCTAAACCTAAACCTAACTGTAACCCTAAACTTAACTTTAAGCTTAACCGCAACCCTAACACAGACCCTAACCCTAAGCATAACCATAACCTTATCCTAACCATAACTAACCCTAAACAGTATAGATAACTAATCCTAACCATAACCCTAACCTTAAACATAACTGTAACCTAGCCCATAACCCTAGCTCTAAGCCTAAACTTAATCATAACCCAAACTCTAAGCACAACAATACTCCTAATCTTCACCTTAACTCTAAGCCTAAATGTAACCCTAACAATAACCTTAACCCTAAACCTAACCCTAACTCTAACCCTAACCCTAACCATAAACCTAACACTAACCCTAACCATAACCCTCATACTAACCCTAATAGTAACACTAACTCTAACAGCAAACTTAAACCTATCTGTAAACCTAACATTAACCCAAACTCTAACTCCTAACCCTAAACCTTACCATACCCCTAAATCTAACCTTAACACTAAGCATAGCCCTAAAGCTAAACCTAAACGTAACCCTAACACTAACCCTAACTTTAACCCTAACTCTAACGCTAACCGTAACATTAGCTCTAACCCTAACCATAACCCTAAACTTAGTCCTTACTGTAAACCTAAAACTAAACCTAACTGTAATGCTAAATTTAACCATAAAACTAACCATAAACATAACCATGACCCTAAGCCAAACCCTAACCATAAACGTAAACGTAACCCTAACTGTAGGTGTAACCCTAATCCTAAACCTATCCATAACCATAACCCTAACCCTAACCCTATTTGTAACCATACCTCGAACCGTAACCCTAACCCTAATCCTAAACCAAAAAGTAAACATAACACTAACCCTAACCCAAATCATAATGCTAACCCTAATCATAACCCTAAACTTAACAGTAATCCTAAACCTAACCCTAACCCGAACACTTACCGTAACCCTAATTATACCCCTACCGTAATCGTAACTCTAATCCTATCACTAACCATAACCCTGTTACCCTAATCCTAATCCTAAACCTAACCTTAACTGTAACCATAACTCTAAACCTAAACCTAATCCTAACTATAATCATACCCCAAAACCTAAATCTAACATAAACCATAACGATAACCCTAACTCCAACTCTAACGCCAAACCTAACCCTAAACATAACTGTAACTCTACCCTAACCCTAAACCTAATCCAAAACATATCCATAGCCTTAAACCTAATACTAACCATAACTATAACTCTAAATCTAATCCTAAACATAACTCTAAACCTAATTCTAACCCTAACTGTAAGCCTAACCACAATCCTAACAGTAAACCAAACCCTAACCTTAAAAGTAACCCTAAACCTAATGCAAACCATAATCCTAAAACTAACCCTAAACCTAACTGCAAACCTAACCCTAATTCTAACCATTACCCTAACTCTAATGCTAACCTTAAACCTAACCCTAACCACAACTCTAACCATAACTGATCTCTAACACTAATCTAGAACCCTAACCCTAACTGTAAATCAAACCCTAATTCTTAAGTCAGCCTTAACACTAGCCCTAACCTTAAATTTAACCCTAACCATAACCCTAACCACAATCCAACCTAACCCTAACTATAAACCAAACACTAAACTAACCATAACCCTAACCATAACTGTAACCCTAAACTTAAATCTAATTATAACTGTAGCCCTAGCCCTAACACTAACCCTAACCATGACCCTAATCCTAAAAATAACTGTAACCATGAACCTGACCCTAATTGTAACCTTAAACCTAAACCAAACCCTAAACTTAACCCTAATCCTAAAATTAACTGTAACTATAACACTAACCCTAAACCTAGCATTAAACATAGACCTAAGCCTAATACTAACCATAGCCCTAAACCTAATGCTAACTCTAACTGTAGCCCAAAACCTAAACTTAAGCATAAGCCTAAACCTAACCATAACCCTAACCATAAAAATAACCGTAACCCTAACTCTAACCCTAAGCGTAATCCTAACCTTAATCCTAACTGAAATCCTAACCCAACTTTAAACTTAACCCTAATCCTAAACATAATCATAATCCTAACACTAAACATAGCCATAGCAATAACCCTAACCTAACTCTAAAAGTAACCATAACCCTAACTGTGAGAGTAACACTCATCCTAACTCTAAATCTCACTACAACACTAAACCTCACTCTAACAGTAACCCTAACTCTAATGCTAACTGTAACCATAACCTTAAACTTAATTCTAAACCTAACCTTAACACTGACCCTAAACTTAACCCTATACCTGACCATGTCACTAACACTAACACTAATGCTAACTTTAACCATAACACTAACACTAACACTAACTCTAAACTTAATCCTTATCCTCACTCTAACCGTACCCATAACTCTAACCCTAAACAACCCTAAACCTAATTCTAACCCTAAAACTAACCATAACTATAACCCTAATCCTAACACTAACCATAACCCTAAACCTAACACCAAACCTAACCATAACCGTAAAATTAACCCTAACTATAATCCTAACCCTATCCCTAAAAAGAAGCCTAACACTAACCCTAACAGTAAACCTAAATATAACCCTAAAGATAACCGTAACCATAACTCTAAACCGAACCCCAACCTTAACCCTCACCCTAATTCTAACTATAACTGATCCTTAACACTAACCCTAATCTAAACCATAAACATAATCCTAACCCTTAAGCTAACCATAAGCCTAGTCCTAACCCAAACTGTAACTGTAAAGCTAATGCTAACAAAGTACTAAATGTAATCCTAAAGCTTGCCCTAAGTGTAACCCTAATCTTAACCATAACTGTAAACTTAAACCTATGTATAACCATGACCTTAACTCTAAACCACCATAACCCTAACTTTAAACCTAACCATAGCCATAACCCTAACCAAAATATAACCCTAGCCCAAAACAAAGCTAACCCTAACCCTAAACTTAACCATAGCCATATCCCTAACCCGAACCCTAACTCTAACCCAAACCATAAATCTAACTATAAACCTAAGTCTAAGCCCAATCCTAACCCTTACCTTAAACCTAACCCTAGCCCTAACTGTAACAATAAACCTAATCCTAACATAAACATAACACCAACCCTAACCCTAATTATAACCCTAAACCTAACCATAGCCATCACCCTCAACATAACATGAACTGTAACCCTAATGCTAACCCTAAACTAACCATATCCTGAACCCTAACCCTAGCTCTAACTCTAAAACTAACACTAATCATAATGCTAACACCAATCCTAATCATAACCCTGATTCTAATTCTAACTGCAACACTATCCCTAACCCTAAGCATGAACATAACCTAACCCTAAATGAAACTGTAACCCTAACCCTAAACATAACCCTATCCCTAAACCTAAACATAACCCTTGCCCTAAACCTAAACCTAACCCTAACCATTACCCTAACCCTAACCCTAACTCTAAAATGAACGCAAATCCTAGACCAACCCTACACCTAACACTAACCATAAACTTAACTCTAAACCTAAACCTAACCCTAAACTTTATCCAAAAACTTACAGTAACTGTAACTCTGACCCTAAACCTAACCCTAACCCAAACCCTAACCCTAACCATAACTACAAACCTAACTGTAACATTAACGCTAACCCTAACACTAAACCTAACCCTAACACTAACCCTAACCATGACCCCAACCCCTATCCTACCCATACCCTTAATCCTACATGTAAACCTAACTGTAACCCTAACCCTAACAGTGAATGTAACCATATTCCTAAACCAAACTATAACCCATCTCTCACCCTAGGTGTAACCAAAACCCTAACCATAAACTTAACTGTAACCCTAAATATAACCCTAAGCCTAACACTAACCCTAACCCCACACTAACTGTAGCCCTATTCCTAACTCTAACTAAATAGTAACCATAACTTTAACCTTAACTGTAACACAAACTGTATCCCTAACAATAAATGTAACACTAACCCTAAATCTATCTTTCAGCCTAACCCTAACACTTACCCTAAGTGTAAAGCTAACCCTAGGCCTAACCTTAGGTATAACCTTACCCATATCACTTAAAGTAATCCTAACTGTAACCCAAACATCAACCTTACCTTAACTGTAACCCAAACACTAACTCTAACCTTAACTGTAAACCTAACACTAAACCTAACTGTAACCCTAAACATAGCACTAACTGTAAACCTGAACATAACCATAATAGTAAATCTAACCCTAAACATAGTCATACAACTAAACCTAACCCTAAGCTTAACTCTAATCCTAACACTAACTGTAACCATAACCCTAACCCTAAGAGTAAACCTGACCTTAACCCTAACTGTAATGCTAAAGCTAACCCTAACCATAAACCTAGCACAAACATTAAATGTAACCCTAAAGCTCATTCTAACCCTAACCCTAACCCTAACCCTAACTCTAATCAAATCGTAACCCCAACCCAAACCCTAGCACTAACCCTAAACCTAACATCAATTGTAATGCTAATCCCAACCCTAACTGTAACCCTGATCCTAACTCTAACTGCAACGCTATCCTTAACCCTAACCATAACGCTAACCCTAACCCTAACTGAAACTGTAACCCCAACCCTAAACATAACACTATCCCTAACTCTAATCGTAACCTTTGCCCTAAACCTAAACCTAACCCTAACCATTACCCTAACCCTAACTCGAACCCTAAAGTGAACCCAAATCCTAGACTTAATCCTAAACCTAACACTAACCATAAACTTAACTTTAAACCTAAACCTAACCCTAGCCTTTACCCAAAAACTTACAGTAACTATAATCCTGATCCTACCTCTAACTGTAACCCAAATCCTAACTCTAACTGTAAACCTAACTGTAACCTTAACTCTAACCCTAACTGCAACACTAACTCTAACACTAAGACTAAGCATAACCCAAAACCTAATCCTAATGCTAAACCTAATGATAACCATAACACTAATCCTAACCCTAAATGTAACTTTAATCCTAACTGTAATATTAATCCAAATCCTAAACCTAACCCTAACCATAAGGCTAACCATACTCAAATTGTAAGCATAACCATAACCCTAATTGGAATACTACCCAAAACCCTAAAACTAACCCTAACCCTAACCATAAACCTAAAACTAACACTAAATGTAACCCGGACACTAATCCTAACCATAACCCAAACCTACCTGTAACTATAACCCTTACCACAAACCTAACACTAACCCTAATGGTAACTCTCACCCTAACCATAACTATAACCCTAACTGTAAACCTAAACCTAACCATAACTCTAACCCTTACTGTAAAACTAACCCTAACACTGTCCCTAACCATGACCCCAACCATAACCCAACCCATAAATGTAACACTAACTGTAAACCTAACTGTAAACTTAACCTTAACTGTAACTGTAGCCCTAAACCTAAACCTAAATGTAACCCTAACACTCACCCTAAGTGCAACCCTAGCCCTAACCAAAGCCATAACCATAACCATAAACCTAAACCTAAGCATAACTATAACCCTAAACCTATCCTAACTGTAGCCCTAATCATAACCCTAAAGTAAACAGTAACCATAACTTTAACCATAACTGTAACACTAACTGTACCCCTAACAATTACCATAATGCTAACCCTAAATCTATCCTTGAACCTAACCTAACCACTAACTTAACCATAAACCTAACCCTAGACCTAATTGTAACCCTAAGCCTAACCCTATGGTAACCCTAACTATAACCCTAAATGTAATCTTAAAATAACCCTAACACTAACCCTAACCACAACATTAAAACTAAGCCTTACCAAAACCCTTAACCCTAACCATAATGCTAACCCTAACCATAACAATAATGCTAACCCTAACCATAAAACTAACTGTAAACCTAACCCTAACTGTAACCCTAACATTAACCATAACTGTAAACCTAAACCTACCCTAACTGTAACCATAATCCTAACCCTCATGTAAACAGTAAACACAACTTTAACCATAACCCCAATACTAACACTAACCTTAATGCTAAAACTAACCTTATACTTAAACCTAAACCTAACCCTTACCCTAACAGTAACCTTAATTTTAACCCTAACTATAAGTGTTTCCCTAAACACAACACTAAATGTTACCCTAACTGTAATCCTAACCTTAACACTAACCCTAACCATATACTTAAACCTACCACTAACAGTAACAATAACTCTAACCCTAAACCTAACTCTAACACTAAACCATACTATAACCCTAACTGTAACCATATCCCCAATCCTAACCACAAAAATAATGTTAAACCTAACTATAAACATAAATGTAAACCTCACCCAAATTGTAGCTCTAAGCCTAAAACTAGCTGTAAACCTAACCTTAACACTTACTGTAAACCTAATCAAAACACTAACAATAAACCTAAACCTAACTGTGACCTTAAGTCTATATCTAACCATAAACCTAAACCTAACCCAACTCTAAACCTCAACTTGACTCTAAACATCACATTAATGCTAACCCTAAATATAATGCCAAACTTCACCCTTACCATACCCCTAAATTTAAACCAAACTGTAACCCTATACCTAACACTAACCCTAACCCTAAACCTAACTGTAACCCTAACCCAAACTATAATCCTAACCCTATCCCTAACTCTAAACTGAAACCTAAACCAAAATGTAATCCTAACCCTAACCCTAACCAAATTGTAAATATAACCTTAACCCATACCGTAACCCTAACCATAAAACTCACCTTATCCTTAAATGTAACCATAAACCTAAGACCTACTCTAACCCTAGCACTAAATCTAATCTTAATGATAACCCTAACACTGACTCTAACACTAACCCTATCTCTAACCCTAAACCTAGACATAACCCTAACCCTAATTATTGCCATAAAACTAACCATAACCTTAATCATAAATCTAAACCTAACCATAACCCTAATTGTAACTGCAACCATAACCATAACACTAACCTAAGCATAACCATAAACCTAACCCTAACCCAAACAGTAACACTATCTTAAATCTAGCTCTAACCCTAAACTTAAAACTAACCCTAACTCTACCCATAATCCTTACCAAAATTGCAACTCTAATCCTAATCCTGTCTGTAACCCTAACCTTAAGCCTAAGCCCTAAAGGAACCATAACACTAAGCCTAACTGTAAACCTAACCCTAAACCTAACTCTAATCCTTACACTAACCCTAAACCTAAATGTAACACTAACCATAACATTAACCCTAACCCTAAACATAACCCTAGTCCTAACCCTAAACCTAACCATAAACCTTTCCCTGAGGGTAAACCTAAACCAATCCCTGAACCTAACCCTAAACATATAACGAACCCTAATCATAGCTATAACACTAACCATAACCTTAATTGCAACCCTGAACTGAAGGTTAACCATAACGCTAAACATAACCGTGACCCTAACCCTAAGCCTAACCATAACTGTAACACTAACCCTAACCCTAAACCTAACTCAAAATCTAACCATAACCATAACTGTATGCCTAACACTAAGTCAAACCTGAACTGTAACCCTAACCCTAAACCTAACTGGAACCATAATATTAACACTATCCCTAAATGTAACCAAAACCTTAAAACTGACTGTAACCCTAGTCCTAACCCTAACACTAACTGTAACTCTAACACTAACCCTAAATCTAACCCTAACTCTAACAGTAACCATAGCTGTAAAACTATCACACTAACCTAACCCTAACAGTAATATTAAACCTACACTTAACTGTAACCATAACCATAAACATAAATGTATCCCAGACCATAAATCTAATCATAACTATAATCCTAACCTTCACCCTAACATTAATCCTAACCCTAACCATATCCTAAACCTAACCCTAACCATGACCCTAACCCTAACAGTAACCATAACACTAACCCTAAACATAAACATAAACATAAACCTAACCATAATCCTACCATAACCATAACCCTAATCATGACCCTAACCCTAAACTTAAGCATAACCCTACACTAAACCTAATCCTAAGCCTAAATTTAACCCTAATATTAATCCTAATAATAACTCTAACCGTAACCCTAACCCTAAACCTACCACTAACAGTAAAACTAAACCTAACCCTAAACATAACTCTAACCTTAAATGTAAACAAAAACCTAACCATAACCATAACCCTAAACCTAACTCTAACCCTAAACCTCACCCTACCTGTAGCACTAACTGTAACCCTAACCCTAAACCGAACACTATCCCTATCATAAACCTAACCCTAATCCTAATTGTAAAATAAACCCTAATCCTAATTGTAAAATAAACACTAATCCTAATTGTAACATAAACCTAACCTTAACATTAATTGTAACTGTAACCCTAAGTATAAACCTAAATGTAACCCAAACCCTAACCCTAACAATAACCCTAAACCTATCACCAACCCTAACCCTAAACCAAACTCTGTCCGTAACCATAACCCTAGCCCTAAACCTATCAGGAACACCAATGGAAATCCTAACCTTAACCTCAATGCTAACCCTAACCCTAATTGTAACCTTAATCCTAAACAAATCCGTAACCCTAACACTAAAGCTAACCGTAACAGTAGCCTTAACCCCAAACCTTAACAAAACCCTAACCTTAACTGTATCCCTAAACCTAACCCTAAACCAAACTTTAAATGTAACCCAAACCCTAACCTTAATCCTAATCCTAAAACTAACCATAAATCTAACTCTAACCCTAAACCTAACAATGACCCTAACACTTGCACTAATCCTAGCTGTACCCTAACTGGAAAGTTAACTGGAACCCTAACCATAAACTTAACTCTAACTCTATCCATAACCCTAATCCTAACCCTATGTGTAACTGTAATCCTAACCTTAAACCTAACCGTAATATTAACATTAACCCTAACCCTAAACATAACCCTAACACTAAACACAACCAGAATGCTCACTGTAACCATAATCATAACCCTAACCCTAACCCTAATTGAATCCTAACCATAAAAAGAACACTATCCAAAACTGAAACCCTAACCCTAACCCAGACTCTAAACCTAATCATAACCCTAACTGTAACACTAAACCTAACCTTAACACTAACTGTAACCCCAACTGTAAGCGCAAATGTAGTCCTAACCATAACCCTAACACTAACCGTTAACCTAATCCTAAACCTAAATGTAACTGTATCCTTATCTGTAACCATAACCCTAAACCTAACCGTAAACCTAACCCTAAACCTGACCATAACTCTAACCCAAACTAACCTTACCGTAATACTAACCACAACACTAACCCTATCTGTAACTGGAAAGCTAACCCTAACATTAAACCTAAATGTAACCCTAGCCATAACCTAACCCTAATCCTAATCCTAACTATAACTGTAAATTTAACACTAACCCTATACCTAAATGTAAACCTAATCCTTTCCATAAGCCTAACCCTAATCATAAACCTAATGTATCCTTAATCCTAACTGTAACCCTAACCCTTATCCTAATCCTAAACCTAACCCTAAATGTAACCCTGAAAATAACCTAACCTTAACTCTAATGGTTCGCCTAACATTAAAAATAACAATAACACTAACCTTAATCCTAACCTTTGCTCTAAATCTAACCCTAACCTGACACCTAACCCTAATTCTAACCATAATCATAACCATTACATCGAATTTAAACCTAGCAGTAAACCTAAGTATAAACCTAAACCTACACATAATTGTAACCGTAACTGTAACCTGAACCCAAACCCAGATGCTAACCCTAACCGTAACCTAACACTAAATGTAACCTGAAACACACCCTTAACCTAAAACCAATCCTAACCCTAAAGATAACTGTAACTCTAATCGTAGCCCTCACCCTAAAACTAAACATAACCCTAACCCAAAACCCTGATACTAAGCATAACCCTGATCCTAATATTAACCCTAAAATAACCCTAATGTTAACCTAAATCTAACCTTAACCATAAGAGTAACCCTAACTTTAAAAGTAACCCTAACATGAACCCTAAACCTAATCCTAACACCTAACCCTAAACATAACCCTAAACCTAACAATAACCCTACTCATAAATGTAACCATAACCATAACCATAACCCTAAATGTATCTGTAACCCTAACACTAAACCTAACCATAACTCTATCCCTCAGCATAACACTAACTCTAACCATAACTGTAATCCTAATGCTAATCACAACTTTAACAATAACCCTAACTCCAACCATAACCATAACAGTAACCGTAATCCAAATCCTAACCTTAATTGTAACCATAACTCTAACCCCTAAACCTAGCCCTCACCCGAAATGTAGCCATAACCATAATTGTAACCATAACCCTAACCCTAAACATAGCCCTATTTGTAAGCATAACACTAACAGTAAATGTAACCCTAAAGTTAACCCTATACCTAAATCTAACCCTAAACCAAAATTATTACCCTAACCCTAACGCTAAACCTAACAATAAACCTAAATTTAAGTGTAATGCTAAAAGTAATAGTAACCCTAATCTAATCCTAACCCTAACAGTAACAGTAACCCTAACCTGAACCATGAATGTAACCCTAACCCAAACCATAAACATAACCATAAACCTAATCCTATCCCTACGATTACCATAAACCTAACCCTAAATCTAGTCCTAACCCTAACCCTAACCATAAACCTAAACCTAGCCCTAAGTATAACACTAACCCTAACCGTAATTATAGCTTTAACCCTAACCCTATATCTAACCCTAAATCTAACCACAACCCTAACCCCAACCCTAAACCTAAACCTAACCCTAACCCTAAAAGAAACTATAACCTTAACCAAACCATTACCCTAAGCATATCCATAACCCTCTTTAACCCTAATAGTAACATTAACCCTAACCCAAACCTAACCCTCAATGTAACCCTAACCGTAACCCTAACAGTAACCCTAAACCTAACCCTAAAGTTAACCATAGCCCTAAACCTAACACTAACCCAAATCCTAACTGTAACACTAACCCTAAACCTAACGCTAAACTTAAACCTAACACTTACCCTAAATCTATCTCTAACCATAAAACTTATCATAACCCTAACCTGAAACCTAACACTAACAATAACCGTAATGTCCCGCTAACCCTAACCATAAATTTAACCTTTAACCTAACACTAACCCTGACCTTAACCTTTACACTAACCCTACCTTAGCCTAATCATAACCCTAATTGTGACTATAAATCTAACCTTAACCATAGCCCTAAATGTAAACCTTACTGTAACACTAATCCTAACCCTAAATATAACCCTAACAATAATTCTAACCACTAACCCTAAACTGAACCTTAAACCTAACCCTAAGCTTAGCTATAACAGTAACAATGACCATAACAGTAACCTGAACCCTAAACCTAACCCTAACCCTAACCATAATGCTAATCATAACCCTAATCCTAACCGTAAACTTGATCTGAACATAAAACCCTAAACCTAACTGTAAACTTAACCCTAACCATAACCATAACCTAATCCCTAATGTAACCCTAAACTTGACCTTAACCTTAACTGAACACTATCACTAAACTTAACTCAAACCCTTACAGTAATCCTAACCATAACTCTAAATCTAACCCTATCCATAACCCTAACTCTAACCCTAAATTGGAACTTAACCCTAAACATAACCCTAACCATAACACTAAACCTAACCATAACTGTAACCCTAACACTAACCCTACATCTAACTCTAACCCTAACAAAACCTCTTACCCTAACCCTAACCCTACCCCTAACCCAAAACTTAGCTGTAACATTAACTATAACGGTAACAATAACCCTAACTATAAACATAAATCTCAAAGTAACCCTAAATCTATCCCTAATCATAACCCTAAACTTAACAGTAACCATAAACCTTACCCTAACCCTAACTGTAACCCTAAACTAACCTTAAACATAAACATAACTCTAACCATATCTCTAACACTGACTTTAACCATAAACCTAACCCTCACACTAAACCTAACCCTAACTATAACCCTAAACATAAACCTAACCCTACCATAACCCTAACACTAACATAAAATGTAACTGTTACCATAACTCCATCCCTAACACTAACCCTAACCATAATCCTAATGACTAACTATAAAATTACCTTAACTGTCACCGTAACCATAATGCTAACCATAACACTAACCCTAACTCTAATCCTAAACATAACTGTAACCGTAAACCTAACATTAAACTTAACTCTAACCCCTAACCTTAACTCTAAACTTAAACCTAAAACTAACCATAACTGTATCCTAACCATCACAGTAACCCCAGCCCAACCCCTAATAGTAACCCCAAAACCTAACACTAAACTTAATTGTAACCCTAACCATAATCGTTACCAATATCTTAAAACTAAGAATAACCCTACCCCTATCCATAACCCCAAACCTAACTATAAACCTAAGAATAAGCCTTACCCTAACTCTAACCGTAATTGTAACCCTAACCCTAATTGTAATCCTTACCATAACCCTAACTATAACATTACCCTAAACCTAACCCTAACTGTAATGGTAATCCTAACAGTAACTGTAAGCCTAACCCTGAACCTAACCATAACCCTAACCCTAACACTAACCTTAACCCTAATGGTAACCCTAAAATTAGCCCTAACCTTAATCCTAACAAAACATAACAATAACCCTAATCGGAACCAAGACACTAAACCTAACTGCAACCATAATCCTAACCATTACCGTAACCCTAACTCTAACCATAACCCTAACTGCAATCGTAACCATAACACCAACACAAACCATAATACTACCCTAATATTAAACTTAACCTTAAAAGAAATCCTAATGATAACCGTAACCATAACACTAACCCAAAGCCTAACCAAAACCCATACCCTAAAACCAACCCTCACACTAACTGTAACCCTAACCCTAATCCTAAACATAATCCTAACACTAACCCTAAATCTAAACCTAGTTGCAAATCTAAACTTAACACTAACCCTAAATGTAAGCCTAACCCTAACCCAACCCTAAATGCAACATTTACTTTAACCCAAACCCTAAACTTTACCATAACCCTTACCATCACCCTAACCCTAACTGTAACCCTAATCCTAACCATAAATCTAATGCTAATACTAACCCTAAACTTAAACATAACCTTAACCATAACCATAACTCTACCTGTAATCCTAACCCTAACCCTAACCTGAATCGAACCTTAATCCTGACCCTAACTGTAACCATAACTGTAACCCTAACCCTAAACATAACCATATCACTAACCCTAACACAGAACCTAACCCTAACCGTAAACCTATCCTTGACCATAAGCCTAACCACAAAACCTAACTAACCATAAACCTTACACAAAATGTAACCATAAATCTAACTCAAATATTAACCCTAAACCTAATCCAAACTGTACCCTTCAGTGTTACCTCAACCCTAAATGTAACCATAAACCTAACACTAAGCCAGAACCTAACCCTAAATATGAACTTAACACTAACCCTAACACTAACCTTAACCATGACCTTAACACTAACTCTAAACCCTAATGATAATCCTAATCATAAACCTAACTTAACACTAACTGTAACCTTGAGTCTAACCTTAACCATAACCCTCATGCTAACCCAAAACCTAACCATAACTGTAACCCTAAATGTAACCATACCCGTAACCGACACCCTAACCCTAACCATAGCCATAACCCTAACCCTAAACGTAACCCCAACCATAAACCTAACCATAATCCTAACCATAACCCTAATGCAAACTGTAGTTGTAACCCTAAGCCTAAGCCTAACCCTAACCCTAACCCTAAACCTAATCCTAAACCTAACCCTAACTGTAACCCTAAACATAACAGTAACTCTAACCCAAAGCTAATTGTAACCTTACCATATCCCTAACCTTAAATCTAACCCTAACCCTAAACCTAACCCTAACAGCAACAGTAACCCTAACAATAAAATGTAAGCCTAAGCCTAAACATAACTGTAACCCTAACCCTAACCTTAACCCTAACTCTAACAATAACCATAACCCTAATCATAACAATACCACTAATCCTAACAGTAGCCCTAACCGAAACCTATACTCTAAACCTAAGTGTAACCATAATGCTAACCATAAACCTAAATCTGAACCTAACCATAACTACAGCCATAATCAAAACCATAACCTTAACCAAAACTGTAAACCTAAACATAACCCTAACCATAATACTAACAGTAATCCTAATCTTAACTGTAACTGTAAACCTAACCCTAACCTTAACCAAAATCCTAGCGTTAACCATAACACTAAATGTAACACTCTATTCCCAACCATAACTTTAACTCTTGTTTTTTATTTTTTATTTTTTTTGCTTTCTTTTTATTTTTTCCTTTTCAAAGTTTTATTGATAAACATATAGCAATGACACAGTTTCAAATCAAATCGAAAGTACATTTTCAACAAATAATACACTGCATATATTCTTCTTAGTGGTTAATTGCTGTACAAGATGCAGACTTGTGATCCTA